>NC_048287.1:31400029-31481703 GCF_009762535.1 Notolabrus celidotus | reverse complement strand
TGTTTTTTACCATTTTCTACAAGTTTCAAAGTAAAACTCAAAGCAACATCCAAAGTAGTGTTCTTATCATCTTGCAGACAAACCTGTCAAAGCATTAACTCAGACTTTTGATGACCCTGCACCCTGATAGAGGTGGTTCAGCAACTTTTTGGGGTGGTTTACCTCAAATAAATCAGAGTGAAGTCTGTTTATGTTTGACTTATGTGCTGTAGTGATCCAGACTTTAAACTTGGCAAGTCAAGTTAAACTTTATTTATAGAGCACATTTAAAACAACCTCAGTCGACCAAAGTGCTGTACAGATATTAAAATACAATATAATCGTACACAATAGTGTTAACTGGCAAAAAAAAAAGGCATGAAGTTTGAGATTATCAATCAGTCAATCAGACTTTCTTTTGAAAGCACTTTTCATTCAATGATATTGTAACAAAAAGTTTTGTATTTTATTTATTTATTTATTTATTTAACCTTTATTTAACCAGATAAGTCATTAAAAACAAATTATTATTTTAAATTCTTAACATAAAAATAATAAAATAGAATTAATTAAAAATATTTTAAAAAAGAAGTAGACCCCCAAATCCCATCCCACAGGAAATGCAACACAGGAAATTAAACTCGCCAAAATAAAATAAATTCATAAAATAATAAAATACAAAAAGATTAAAGCCAGTAAGAGAAACTAAAGAAAAGATGCTACACTAAAAGTAAATTCAGCAAAATATAAGAGAATAAAATTCTGAGAAATAATCTGTGAAAATCACATAAATAAGATCTTATTAATAACTTAAGAAATAATAAAATAATCCACAATAAAGAAATCAAAAAAGACAAATTGAAAAGATAGCTGAATAAATAATATTCATGTTTCTGTAATCATTTAAAATAAGACCAAAGTTTGAAGTAGATAATAAATATATAAAGACAGTAAGATAGAATTAGACTCCAAAAAGTGAGCCTATGTTGATACTCTGTTGGACTTTGTAGGTATTGCTTCTGGTCTTGCAGACAGACCGGACTAAACTTGTATTTTAAAGAATCAACATGATGCCGACATGCGTGTGAGCCAGGATGTCACAGTTCGATCAGTTCACTCTGTTTGATTTACAGTGAAACTGAGACCCAGCTGAGACAGACACACAGACAGGCGTTCATTAGCTGAAAGGGATCCCCTGTTGGTTCTGGACTGATCCTCGCTAACAGCTCGTCAAACTGGACACAAATCAGCCTCAAGTACCTGGAGGAAGCGGAGGTGTTCCTCCAGACACAGTTCACAGTGGTGGAGGAGGAGGAGGAGGAAGTTAACCCTAGGTCAGCTTGACCCCAGACCGGACCGTGAATGTGGCCAGGCGCAGTTTCAAGGTTGAATTTCACCAATAAGAAAAATAAATGCAGGAAAAATGTGATTTGCTTTGGTCCGAGCTCCGCTGAGAGGAAGCAGGAGGGTTCATAAAAGTTTAAGTGTCTTAATTTCAGAGTTCTTTCAGATATCTGTTGATATTTTGAGGAAATGGAACCACTCTCTCCAATAAGTCCTCATGCAATTGTCACTAAACTTGCATTAAACCTCATCAAACGGCTCTCTCTCACACATTGCGCCTCATCTTTGCACCGCAGTCATTTCCCTCCCATGTCAGTGAATCCTACAGCTACCAGTTAAAAAAATTCAGGCCTCTTTTCCCCCCCTCCTATAAACGGGCCAGCTATAATAACCTGAGGTAAAACTAGTCGTGACGTCCTCCCCGGTACGTTTCGCAGAACACTTATATAACACGAATGAGATTTGGATCTCTATAAGCTTAAGAGGAAGCTGCTGGAAATAGCCGTGCGCTCTCAGAAGAGCTGGGTCATACTACCAGCTGTGTTAATGATGCATTAGCTCCACGAGGTGCCCACACAAAGGCGTCCTTTGATCAATCATTTAGCATCCACACACACACATGGACACTCAAACACATACACATGCAGCTGGCACTTTCTGTACATGATGTACCCACGGAGGAGGAGGAGGAGGGGAGAGGGGGGGGTCACGGGGACTCCAAAACCAGGACGCTTTTAGTTTCACAGCCATAAAAGAAAGATGTCTCATAACTCTGAGCCGCTCCTCCACTCCCTAAATGTTGTTCCTGTTGGTTCATTTACATATTAAAGGGAAGGTGTTTGAGTGACCCAATTCATAGTTTCATATGTAACCCAGCATTATGTAACAGTGTGTGTTACCTTACACCAAGAAGAAGGAGGAGGAGGATGATGTGACAGAGTTAGCAGAACGCAGAGAAGTTCAAAGATTACCTGCCGAGTCACAGGATTCAGAAGTTTCCTTTTTCTCTTTTTTTTTGGGGGAGTTTGAAAAAGAAAAAAGAGAGAGAGAGAGAGAGAGAGAGAGAGAGAGAGAGAGAGAGAGAGAGATGATGTAAAGTAAGTGAGGTGACAACGAAACAGAAACCTGCTGCTCCGCAATATCACCGCTTCTTTCACAACACTCTCCAGAAACGAGGCACTCTCAGAAGAAGTGTGGGCCAGAGCCCCCCTGCTGGGAGCTGGCGGTACTGCAGGCGAGGTCACATGAGGTCATGTACAATGTGTTTTTTTTTTTTATTTCACTGCTCATGTTTGTTCGGAGATACTTCATATCAGGCAGGGTTGTTAGATTAGAGGTCAGGGTGGGTCCAAGAATACTTTTAAGATTGTGAAGTGGGCAGCAGCGTGCTGGTGAGAACAACACCGGACACCAAATGATGGTTTAGGGATTAATTCAGGGTTTAAAATGATTGTATATATTTAAAGTTTGGGGCTTTTTTGCCTTTATTGACAGGACAGCTAAAGAGTGACAGGAAATGTGGGGAGTAGAGAGTTGGGAAGGACATGAAGCAAGTGGCCGACTGGCCGGGAGTTGAACCGGCGACCTCTGTGATGAGGACTGTAGCCTCTATACGTGGGGCTCTTAGACCGCTAGGCCACCAGCGCCATACCATACCATACCATCTTCCTCTGCTTATCCGGGTCCAGCAGTCTCAGCAGGGAAGCCCAGATACTCCTCTCCCTGGTCACTTCCACCAGCTCCTCTTGGAGGATACTGAGGCGTTCCCATGCAAAGCTGAGAGATATAATCTCTCCAGCGTGTCCTGGGTCTTCCCCGTGACCTCCTCCCAGACGGACATGCCCGAAACACCTCCCCAGGGAGACGTCCTGACCAGATGCCCGAACCACCTCATCTGGTTCCTCTGGATGTGGAGGAGCAGCGGCTCTACTTTGAGTCTGAGCTCCTGACCCTCTCTCTGAGGCTGAGTCCAGACACCCTGCAGAGTAAGCTCATTTCGGCTGCTTGTATTCCCGATCTTGTTCTTTCGGTCACTACCCACAGCTCGTGAGCACAGGTGAGGGTTGGAACGTAGATTGACCGGTAAATCGAGAGCTTTGCCTTCTGGCTCAGCCACCAGCGCCCCAAATGATTTTATATATACTGCCAAAAAGTCTGAATTGACCCTTTATATCAGAGTTTATCAATTACACTTTCAACTG
Organism: Notolabrus celidotus; assembly: GCF_009762535.1. Taxonomy (NCBI): domain Eukaryota; kingdom Metazoa; phylum Chordata; class Actinopteri; order Labriformes; family Labridae; genus Notolabrus; species Notolabrus celidotus. Next base: position 31,478,179 of record NC_048287.1, on the reverse strand, counting down.
GGCCAGATTTGAGGACCAATTACAAATAGAGGTAGTTCAATTTTGGTCCTATAAGAAGGTTGATGTAAATGAACAGCTGTGCCATCACAGAAGTTTGGCATCCTCTAACACTTCATCCACAATGGCCCACTCGCCCTCTCTCACTGCTTCTGTCTGTGAATGGTCACTTTGTCCTTCCTTAAACCTACGACACATGGAAGGAAGCTGCAGAAGAACTCTAAAACTGTACCTCGGCTTCTCTCTCCTGTGATCCCTCGAGAAAGATGGTTCTGAAGTAAGGTGTGTGTCTTCCACCAGATCTGCTTGCGGTCCGGCTCTGTGGTTTCTCGTCCGTCAACACCCATCTGTTGGGTTTTTCAGAACGCAGCATGTGACCATGTGGTAGAAAAAATGATGGTTTTGGGATTACTTCAAGGTTTAAAATAATAATAATAATAATAATAATAATAATAATAATAATAATAATAATAATAATAATAATAATAATAATAATAATAATAATAATAATAAAGTTTAGGGGTGCTGGTGGCCTAGCGGTCTAAGCGCCCCACATATAGAGGCTATAGTCCTCGTCGCAGGGGTTGCCGGTTCGATTCCCGGCTGGTCGACCATTTCCTGCATGTCTTCCCCCGCTCTCTGCTCCCCACATTTCCTGTCTCTCTTCACTATCCTATCAAATAAAGGCAAAAAGGCCCAAAAATATAACTTTAAAAAAAAAAATAATAATAATAATAATAAAGTTTATTTATAAAGCACTTATCAAAACAGACGTTACAAAGTGCTTAACATCATAAAAACTCACAATAAAGAGAACAAAGCAAAGGGGGGGGGGGGGGGGGGGGGGGGGGGGGGGGGGGGGTATATGGGCTGGCAAGACAATTTAAGCAGAAAAACCAAAAGAGAAACTACTAAAAGCAGTTAAAACAATAAAACAATTAAAATCAGTAAAACAATTAAAATCAGTAAAACAATTAAAATCAGTAAAACAATAAAACGATGAGTGAATAAAAAATAGAAAAAATAAATGTAGCACCTTGGATAAAACAATATTACAGGAAGGCCTTTCGATAAAAATGTGTTTTCAGCTGTGATTTAAAAGAAGATACTGATGCAGCTCGCCTGAGATCCTCAGGCAGGTCGTTCCACAGTCGAGGAGCCTGCACAGTAAACGCTCGCTCACCCTTAGACTTCAGCTTTGTAGTGGGAACTTTAAGGAGGTTCCTGCCTGAGGATCTGAGGCTGCGTCCGGGCTGGTATAGGGTGACAGCAGATCATGATTTTATTTCTACTGCCAAACAAGTCTGAATTGACCCTTTGTGTCAGAGTTAATCAATTACACTTTTAACTGGGCCAGATTTAAGAGGACCGGACTTCTTCAAATAAGTTGTTCTGCTTCTGCTGAAAGAAAACTTTGATTACAAATGGATGTAGTAAAAGTTCACAATTCAAATAGAACACTTTTGGTCACATATTTGGAAGGAAGTTTGACGTAAATGCATATTCTGTTTCTGTTGGGCTGTGCAGGACCGAACTACAGTTGTACGTCTGCGTTCCTGAGCTGCTGATACGTTTTACCCTGGCCTCCATTTCTTGTGATCCCTCGAGGAAGGTGGTTCTGAAGTAAGGTGTGTGTCTTTATCAGATGCTAAAAGGTCTTCATGTAACGTCAGTATTTGCCAACTTGAGAGTGAGGAGAGTTACATCGAACCAAATGAAGGTCTGAGTCTAAGACTACACCAAGGTTTCTGGCTTGGTTTGAACATTTCATCTGTGCAGATTGGAGCTGAGCAGTAACCTTTAACCTTTCCTCCTCCAAAAACAATCATTTCAGTTAAATAGAAATAGTACATAATCAGATAATATTTAACATTGAACTAAACAGCTTTGGGTACTCTACCAAACCAGGTGAAGACGTCTTTGAGTCCTTACTCTCTAAGTATTCCCTCCTTCCATTTAGACGAGTGTTTGTCTTTGGAGTGTGTATTTATGTGCTGAAATCTTCGCCCCCCTCCTCCCTCCCTCTGCGCCCTCGTCCCCTCCAGTTTGCCCTTGTTCCACTAAAACATCTTTAACCCTCCTATTAGCACAATTGTCTCCTTCCGATCTTCCTTTCGTCCTCCTAATTTGTCACTTCATTTCCCAGGATATTTCCTCATTAGCTTCTTTTTTCGAGTTGTTTTATTGCTTCCTCGACACCCTTTTTTTTTTTTCCTCCGCCGTGCCCTTGTTCGCCTCGACGTGCAAACTGTCTACAGTGCAGTCCCGAAGATGGATGGAAGGATGGATGGATAGATATGGGTTGTGGTTAGACTGATGGTTTTGCTGTGTGCCCTTGATGGAGGTGAAAATCTGATCTGTTTTTCCTCATTGGTGACAAAAAGCTGCGGTGAACCCTGCCTCACCCGGACGAGGCCTCTCCGGTTGCTGCGGTGTCACTTTCGGGGGAGTTTTGGTGTCCTGTTCTGGTTTGGATTTGGTTTTGGGGAGGATTGAGAAGGAAGAGGAGCTTTCTGTGGTTCACAAGAAGATCAAATTAAAGCTACAAGCAGAGTTATGCAGGAAATTTAGTGAATGAGGATGTGTTGTTACTGTGAGCAGAATATTTGTGGACGGGGAAACTAAACTTCACAGGGACTTAAACGTTCACTGTCCAGGCTTTGTAGCTCAGTTCTTCCTCCATAAAGTCCAGAAAACACACTTTACATTTATTAAAATCAAGCTTTGTTGTCACACAGGACTTACAGACCCTCACCACTAGGTGGCGCTTTGACAGAGACCTGAGGCGCTCTCCCTGCCTCAGGCTTTAGCATTCTACGTAAGCTCTCTCTACTTTTAAGAGTAGGCTTCAAACTTTCCTTTTTGATAAAGCTTATAGTTAGAGCTGGATCAGGCTTGGACTGCTCAAGTCTCTAAAAGTAGTATGGGAGGTCGAGCCTTCAGTTATCAGGCCCCTCTCCTTTGGAATCAGCTACCAAAGGATACAACAAGATATGATTCAACAAGATACCATATGATACAACAAGATACCATAGGATACAACAAGATATGATTCAACAAGATACCATAGGATACAACAAGATATGATTCAACAAAATACCATAGGATACAACAAGATACCATAGGATACAACAAGATATGATTCAACAAGATACCATATGATACAACAAGATACGATTCAACAAGATACCATAGGATACAACAAGATACCATAGGATACAACAAGATATGATTCAACAAGATACCATAGGATAAAACAAGATACCATAGGATACAACAAGATACCATAGGATACAACAAGATATGATTTAACAAGATACCATATGATACAACAAGATACCATATGATATAACAAGATACCATATGATATAACAAGATATAATTTAACAAGATACCATAGGATACAAAAAGATATGATTCAACAAGATACCATAGGATACAACAAGATACCATAGGATACAACAAGATATGATTCAACAAGATACCATAGGATACAACAAGATACCATATGATACAACAAGATATGATTCAACAAGATACCATATGATACAACAAGATACCATATGATATAACAAGATACCATATGATACAACAAGATACCATATGATACAACAAGATATGATTCAACAAGATACCATATGATTCAACAAGATATGATTCAACAAGATACCATATGATACAACAAGATACCATAGGATACAACAAGATATGATTCAACAAGATACCATATGATACAACAAGATACCATATGATATAACAAGATACCATATGATACAACAAGATACCATATGATACAACAAGATATGATTCAACAAGATACCATATGATTCAACAAGATATGATTCAACAAGATACCATATGATACAACAAGATACCATATGATACAACAAGATATGATTCAACAAGATACCATATGATACAACAAGATATGATTCAACAAGATACCATAGGATACAACAAGATATGATTCAACAAGATACCATAGGTTACAACAAGATACCATAGGATACAACAAGATACCATAGGATACAACAAGATATGATTCAACAAGATACCATATGATTCAACAAGATATGATTCAACAAGATACCATATGATATAACAAGATACCATAGGATACAACAAGATATGATTCAACAAGATACCATATGATATAACAAGATACCATAGGATACAACAAGATATGATACAACAAGATACCATAGGATACAACAAGATACCATAGGATACAACAAGATACCATATGATACAACAAGATACCATAGGATACAACAAGATATGATTCAACAAGATACCATAGGATACAACAAGATATGATTCAACAAGATACCATATGATATAACAAGGTACCATAGGATACAACAAGATACCATATGATACAACAAGATACCATAGGATACAACAAGATACCATAGGATACAACAAGATACCATAGGATTCAACAAGATACCATAGGATACAACAAGATATGATTCAACAAGATACCATAGGATACAACACGACCTGATATGATATGATACAAGATATGATACAACAAGATACCATACGGTATGATACATGATACAACAAGACATGATACAATACAAAATGATGTAACAAGATGCAATACGACACAGCACAAGATACTCTACATCAAGATACTATACAAGATACAATATGATACAACAAGACATGATACCGTATGATACAACATGATACAATACAACAAAACAAGATTTGATACAACATGATCAGAACAACAAGATACATAACAACAATATTGGAGATGATACAACACCGTATGATGTGACCCAATGATGCAACACAATACCATATGACACACAATACAATATAAATCAAGTCTTGTGTCATATTGTGTTGTATTGTGTCATTTGGTTTCATCTTGTATTTTATTGTATCCTCCCGTCGAGTTTTGTATCATGTTATATTAAATTGTATTTTCCGTGTCATGTTACATAGAAACGTGTCGGGCTGCTAAGGCCACACCCATCGACTAATTCACACTTTAACTGATTCTGATCGTCAAGGACCGAGTCTAGCTCAGTCAGGCTGAAGGTTAAACTGTGGTTGTTTTAGGTTGAACCCCAAATATGTTACTCAAGATACTTAAATTCAAGATGGCGGACTTTCTGCTGGGTTTCGGTCGAAGCTTTAAGAAGCTTTTTTGTACGTCATGTGATCCTTGTGCTGCTTGGAACTCCTGATTAGACACCATCAGACCTTTTAGCTTGTTCAAGATCCTGATCATGTGCCAAGTTTCTGAAGTTTGGAAGCATCTTAAGAGCTTGAAAGCTGCATTTTATTATGAGTAAGAAAGAATTGTAGTAATATGCGTTTAATAGGTGATCTAATGGGGGGGCGCGTTGGCACTGGAGAAATAGGGGACACGCTTTGTTTGTTTGGGGAGAGGGAATAAATGCATCTCATCTGCCTCTCAGAGGAAAATTTGCTGCTTCTTGTAATTTGCAAATCACTGTTGTCACTGCTGCAGTTTTATTATTTCCTCCATAATTACGGAGTGCCACCGAGCGCCGAACAATCCCCTCTACACAAATACTGTACGAGTAATTACAAGGATGCGTGGAGGCGAGCTGAGCCCGACAAAATGGGACGCGGCCAAGCGGCATATGACTCCCCTCGTCAGAAGTTGGCCCGGAGTCCTCGAGGCCGATCCAGTGATGCAGCAAAACATGACACTGTTGTGGTTTTTCTCTCTCTTTCTCCTCCTTTTCTCTCTGGAGCTGGCAGAGGCAGCGCTGCTCCTCATCGACATGAAGCGAGACCGCCGCCGCAGCTTCGGCCTGCAGCTCCGTCTGCCTCTACAGCTCTTTATTTATTTTTTTCTATAATCCAGTCTGTTTTCTACATCTTTCAGTCCTCCCTCTGTGTTCGGCTTCCTCTTTTTTACTGCTCTCTCTGAATGTCTAATTTCTGTCTCTCCTCCCACACTCTCTTGTCCGTTTCCTTCAGCCTCTTCTCTGTTGATCTGTGGGACTTTCTTCTCTTTCTCTCTGGCTCCTACACACTCGTCTCCCTCCACCTCTTCCTATACATGTGCTCTCTGCTCTCTTCTCTTCAACTCCTCCCACACGCTTTGCTTCTTCCTCTTGTTTTATCTCGCTTTCTCATCACTTCACCCCTTGAAGCAGCTGGCAAAAGATCTAGAAGCACAGCAACATGTACAGAAAGAAGAAAGAAATGTGAATGGAAATAGATGGATTTCAGAGTTGGTCTGTATTAAAGCTGCAAGCAACGATTATTTTCATAATTTATAAATCTATGAGGGGTTATTTTTGAGCTTTCAGTCAGATTTGGCAGTTTCCCAGATCTTTAAAAAACAACTAAATATCATTTATGGACTCTTTATTTCTGAAAAACTGTAAAAAGAAGCTCCAAACAGGGTTGCATACATTTGACATGATCACCGGAGAAGCAGATTAAAACCAGGTTTAGATAAAAGACTGTAAGTCTGAAGTAAAGGGCGTGTCAGAGACAAGCCGCAACCTCAGAGTCCAATGTGGAAGTGTTAAAAACTGCAGTTCACAGAGGATCCGCTTGAGGCTGTCTCCAGAAGTACCAGAAACCACAAACACACCAATTCAAAAAAGACGATCTCTTCACCGATATATTCCCTTTGCTGATGCTCAAGTCTCTAAAAGTAGTATGGGAGGTCGAGCCTTCAGTTATCAGGCCCCTCTCCTTTGGAATCATCTACCAGTCAGGGTCCGGGAGGCAGACACCCTCTCTACTTTTAAGAGTAGGCTTCAAACTTTCCTTTTTGATAAAGCTTATAGTTAGAGCTGGATCAGGCTTGGACCAGGTCTTAGTTCTGCTGCTATAGGCTTAGACTGACACACTGGGATCCTGTCTTTCCCTCTCTCTCCTCTCTCTGCCTGTCTCTCACTTTAACTCTTCCTGTCCCATTAAAGTTACTAACCATAGACCTTTCTGGAGTCCCTGAGCTCCCTTGTCTCGTAGGTTCCTCTGGATCTCTGCTGTAGATTCCTTTTTTGGGGTCTGTTATTCATCCTTTCTTTCTTTCTTTCTTTCTTTCTTTCTTTCTTTCTTTCTTTCTTTCTTTCTTTCTTTCTTTCTTTCTTTCTCTTTCTTTCTTCCTTTCTTTCTTTCATTCATTCCTTTTTCCTTTCTTTCTTTCTTTCTTTCCTTTTTCCTTTCTTTCTTTCTTTCTTTCTTTCTTTCCATTTTCCTTACTTTCTGTCTTTCTTTCTTTCTTTCTTTCTTTCTTTCTGTCCTTCTTTTCCTTTCCTTCCTTCCTTTTGTCTTTCTTTCTGTCATTCCTTTGATTTTTCTTTCTTTCTCTCTTTCTTCTTTCCATGTTTCTTCATCCTTTATGTCTCCTTTTCTTATCCCGTCCTTTCCTTCTGTCATTCCTTCCCCATTTCTTCTCCTCTTTTTCTTTCTTCTGGTCTCCCTCTCTTCTCTCTTTTCTTAGACCTTTCTGGAGTCCCTGAGCTCCCTTGTCTCGAAGGTTCCTCTGGATCTCAGCTGCTGTGGACGTGCCAGACTCCAGCTGCTACAACTACTACTATCCGTCTCCCCACTATCATCTCTCTCTCTCTCTCTCTCTCTCTCTCTCTCTCTCTCTCTCTCTCTCTCACTCTCTCTCTCTCTCTCTCTCTCTCTCTCTCTCTCTCTCTCTCTCTCTCTCTCTCTCTCTCTCTCTCTCTCTCTCTCTCTCTCTCTCTCTCTCTCTCTCTCTCTCTCTCTCTCTCTCTCTCTCTCTCTCTTCATCTCCCTCTATCCCTCTCTCCAACACGGTCTCAGCAGATGTGTGTCTAACATGAGTCTGGTCCTGCTGGAGGTTTCTGCCTGTTAAAGGAAGTTTGTCCTTGCCACTGTAACTTGCTAAATGCTGCAAAGTGCTCTGCTCATGGTGGATTAAGATGAGATCAGACTGAGTCCTGTCTGGAAGATGGGACTGGATCTGATCCGGTCTTGATGTTGGGTCTTTGTTGATCATGGAACATAGAGTATGGTCTAGACTTGTCCCTGCATTTAGTTCCATCCTGGCGTGAAGTAAGCGGTCCTCTCCAGATGCCCACCTTCATTTTTAAACAGGAAACTTTGAGAGTCAGAAAAGTTCTCTGATTTACTTCAGGAAGTATCCGAGCCAACTTCTGTACTCTGCTTGACACGGCGGGTCCTCGGGGGTCTTCTCTCTCTTCCTAGCAACGACCTGACCTAGGACCTGAGCTGGGCCAAGTCCAAAATTATATCCAGTTTAACCGGGTCACGGAGGGTCACGTTGTGTTGCTGCAGGTTTTTTTGGAGACAGAAGGAGAGCGTGAAGAGTTGTAAAAAATCACAAAATGTGTTTCTGTTAGTTTCAACTTCAGCCAATGGAGCGTCAGGATGCTGCTGGCGTTTCTCTTCTCTCCAAGTCTTCTTATTCATATCAGGTTCGACTGTTTTAGGCGCCTTTTGCACAAAGTTTTGGAGCATTTCAGCTCATTCTTACTAAATATTTAGGTTCAGTCTGAATTATTGGAGCACAAGTTGTTCAGACCGACATGTTAAAGGCCCTGGAAACGTAAATGGAATATTTAAAACATCTCTGAGTGCTGAGTCACAAAATACTTCAGAATCAGGACTTCTATCATTTATTAGTTTTATCACTCTGTAGTCTCCGGGGCATCAGGACCATGGGACGCCCAGGTCATCAGGACCATGGGACGCCCGGAGCAGAGGAGGCTGAAGGGTAGTATGTGCACGCAGAGGAGCTCGGCTCCGGGTGTCAGACGGAGCTGTTTGGGGAAAGTTAGTGAACCGGTCCTGGGGACAGTTAGTGAACCGGTCCTGGGGAAAGATAGTGAACCGGTCCTGGGGGAAGTTAGTGAACCGGTCTTGAGGAAAGTTAGTGAACCGGTCCTGGGGAAAGATAGTGAACCGGTCCTGGGGACAGTTGGTGAACCGGTTCTGGGAAAGTTAATGAACGGGTCCTGGGGAAAGATAGTGAACCGGTCCTGGGGACAGTTGGTGAACCGGTTCTGGGAAAGTTAGTGAACCGGTCCTGGGGAAAGTTAGTGAACCGGTCCTGGGGAAAGATAGTGAACCGGTTCTGGGAAAGTTAGTGAACCAGTCCTGGGGAAAGTTAGTGAACCAGTCCTGAGGAAAGTTAGTGAACCAGTCCTGAGGATAGTTAGTGAACCAGTCCTGAGGATAGTTAGTGAACCGGTCCTGGGGAAAGATAGTGAACCAGTCCTTGGGAAAGTTAGTGAACCGGTCCTGGGGAAAGATAGTGAACCGGTCCTGGGGAAAGATCGTGAACCGGTCCTGGGGAAAGTTGGTGAACTGGTCCTGGGGATAGTTAGTGAACTGGTCTTGGGGAAATGAGCCGACCATATGCAGGACTGCTTTAGCCACTCGGGCGCGGCTCAAGTGAACCGTGTCCCAAAGTTTCCCCAAATCCCCGGCAGTTTGGAGAATAGAAGAATGACAACAAGGAGCGTTGTAGTTTTGTTGATCATGTGTGAACGTGACTCAGTGTTTCATTTCTGATTGGTTGGATATTTTTTACGTAATAAATATCAGTTTAGACCAGCCCCCTTAAAACCCAGAGTGAAAACGTATATATAAAACGTAATTGAACATATTTGAAAAATGGATTGAAGTTGAGTTCTAATATTTTTACACAGTTTTTAGTATTTACATGTGGTCTGAAATATCATAGATAGAAGGTTTGTGTTGATTTGGGTTCCCAGAGGCTTTAAGTGTGCAGTGAACATGAGTTTTCTAAATCATGCGATTATTTCCGTCTCTTCGCCCAACACAACAACTCAAGCAGGACTCTGAGTACTCTATAAAATATGTCTCCTGTGCATGCAGAGCTGATCAAGGCAGCGAGAGCATGAAGTATGTCCAACATTAAGTGACACTTGGGACTAATAACAGCTTGCCCAATACTAATTAAGTGCTGAAATACTCTCAGATTTTCTGGCACACGTGTGTCTCCCCTTTAAAATGATCGGGGCACCTTTTCAAAGCTTCAACTTTGCTGATAGAAAACGACCCAAAACCTCATTTTATGAAATTATCTGCAATATTTCAGCTCGCTGGAGGAAGGGCTTTCTTCCTTTTCTTTTCCTCTATCGTCCTCTTCATCTGTTCTCCATTCTGCTCCATGCTTCCTCTATCTCCTTCTACTGTCCCTCTCTCCTCCTCCCTCTTTATGTTTATCCGTCTCCCTCCTCTTCGTCTTCTTTCTTTCTCTCCATCTTCTCTCTCTCTTTCTGTCTGCCAGGCCATGGCCTAGTTAGAACATCTTCTGCTTTGTGCCCGCTCTCTTTCATCCGCTTGAAACTTTTCCTTCTCTTTCTCTTCTTTTTATATCTCTTCCTTTCACCTGCTCTCCCTTCCCTATCTTGGTCCACACCTGTCTCCCCCTCTCCTCTTCCTCCCTGCGTCTGTTTTTACCTCTCCCTCCGTTCCATTGTGTGGATGATAGCTGTCAGGAGATCTCATCACTGAGTCTCTCTTATTACATGATTACAGGGTAATTATCCTGTGAAGTTGTCTTTGCCCGAGTCTATGAAAGACGCTTAATGTCTTTTTAATGGCTTTTGGAGTTTGGAGACTTTTTTTTCTTGCTTTTGTAGTTGCCGTGGACGCTTCAATTCATTGCATTTCCATGTGATTGGCCTGAAACAGCGTGCCCTGATTAAGTGGCACTCGGATTCGTCGTAATTTTCGGGCGCTCCGAGTTGTCAGTCAGACTCCTTTTTATTTTTAACTCTCGACCTCGGCTCAGACGGTAAACGCTGACGTCTGCCGGCGTCTGATTGTGCCGGACCTGATGAAGCTTCGGGGTGTTTAGGACGAGTTATAAAAACACAGATTTAACTATATCAGGAAATATGATGTTGTTTATGAGGGTTAGAAGGGTCTGCTTTGAAGTACCCTAAAGAAACTGAATTTAGGAACCCCTTAACATTTGCTGTTTGTGGCGCATTGAAGCAATTTGGTGATTGTTTGGTAAAAGTTCACCTGAAGGGTTCAAGGGTTAAGGCCCTTTATTGTGAGTATTGAAGTAACTACTGGAATATGCTCTTACTTTTTAGTTAGTATGTTTTGAAGAACCATTTAGAGTTGGTTTTAAGGTACCCGGCGTGCCATTTTGAGGTACCTTCAGTATTATCTTCATTATCCCCTGGAGTATCTTTTAATGTTCTATTATATACAAATTAATTTGAGGTTCCTGAAACAATTGAATATAATTTTGGAACCCTTAAACATCAGAAACACTAAAAACTGAGGAGTAATTTCCTTGTACCATTAAGAGTCTGTTTCAAGTTACCCTGAAGTGTTTATTTAAGATTTACGGTAACCACTGCTGCTACATACTCAAACCTATAAAGTACCTGCTTTAAGAAACCATTAGCACTGGTTTTAAGGAACCCTGAAGAACCCTAATGTACCATATAATATCACGTTAAAGGTTCCCTACAGTATCGGTTTCAATGTATCCATAAGGGTCTGTTTTAAGGTACCCCAAGCATGTGCAGCATGGTTCAGTTTGGCATTCGTTTTGAGGTACCCAACATAATTGTTCAATTTTTAGGTATCTCTTTGAAGTTACCCTGTAGTGTTTATTTTAGAAGACCTTTAATGCAGTCTCAAGGTACCCTATACCATTAGTATTTAATGATACTGGCATTTGCCTTTACTTTAGAGTAAGAGGTTTTGAGGTACTGTTTAGAATTGGTTTCAAGGTACCCTATGTGCCTTTTTGAAGTACCCTTAATCAACAGCTTTAAGGTTCCCTTTACTGTACTGTTATATCATTTAAAGTACCCCTGAATATCTGTCCCACAATCCTTAGTGTCAGTGTTATTTTGAGGTACCCTAAATATCTGTTTTTGCGTGACATGTCAGTGCCTGGAATGATCCCGTCAAAGATTACAATCCTGCGTGTGATTGTGATTGTTTGATTAAGGTTATTTGGGGGCTTTTGTGCCTTTATTGAGAGAACAGGAGACTGGATAGAGAAGGAAACTGGGGGAAGAGTTTGGGGGATTACATGCTGTAATGGGCCGCTTGTTGGAATCAAACCAGGTTTTAAGGTACCAATTAGTGTCTGAATGAAGTTACCCTGTAGTGTTTATTTTAGAAGTCCTTTAATACTCTCTCAAGGTACCCTATACCATTAGTATTTAATCATACTACTGGTATTTGCCCTTACTCTCAAGTAAATGGTCTTGAGGTACTGTTTAGATTTGGTTTCAAGGTACCCTATGTGCCGTTTTGAGGTACCCTTAATCAACAGCTTCAATGTTCCATTAAGGAACTTTACTGTACTGTTTTATCCTTTTTAAAGAACCCCTGAATATCTGTCTTAAAATCCTTAATGTCTGTGTTATTTTGAGGTACCCTCAATTGTGAATATCTCTTTTGCATGACATGTCAGTAACTGGAATCAACCCATCAGAGATTACCATCATGTGTATGTTTGTTTGTTTGATTAAGGTTATTTTCTGGGCTTTTGTGCCTTTATTGAGAGAACAGGAAACTGGATAGAGAAGGAAACTGGGGGGAGAGTTTGGGGGATTACATGCTGTAATGGGCCGCTTGTTGGAATCAAACCAGGTTTTAAGGTACCAATTAGTGTCTGATTGAAGTTACCCTGTTGTGTTTATTTTAGAAGACCTTTAATACTCTCTCAAGGTACCCTATACCATTAGTATTTAATCATACTACTGGTATTTGCCCTTACTCTCAAGTAAGAGGTCTTGAGGTACTGTTTAGATTTGGTTTCAAGGTACCCTATGTGCCGTTTTGAGGTACCCTCAATCAACAGCTTCAAGGTTCCATTAAGGAACTTTACTGTACTGTTTTATCCTTTTTAAAGAACCCCTGAATATCTGTCTTAAAATCCTTACTGTTTATGTTATTTTGAGGTACCCTCGCATGTAAATATCTATCGTGTGTGTGATTGTGTTTGTTTGATTAAGGTTATTTTCTGGGCTTTTGTGCCTTTATTGAGAAGACAGGACACTGGATAGAGAAGGAAACTGGGGGGAGAGTTTGGGGGATTACATGCTGTAATGGCCCGCTCGTTGGAATCAAACCAGGACCCCTCACTTAGAGGACAAGTATAGCCTTTGTACATGGGGTGCAGTTTACTTGCTTAGTCAAACTGGTGCCCTGAGAGTCTCTGTTGTGCATTTGAAGGAACCCTTTAAGACTGTTTGTGACAGGTTGAAGATTTAACCTTACAGAACACACACTCACCTGTTTCAAGGTACCCTTTCTGGGGGGTTTTAAGCAACTTATAAGTGTATATTTTAGAATTTTATTTTAGGTACCATTAAGCTTTGGTTTTACGGTATCGTTAGGTCTGTAACTCAAAGATTATAAGAATTTCCACATGAAGAATTGGAAGATGGTGTTTCAGTAGTTGAAAAGGAATGGAATAAGTTAGTGTTGAGCGTTTCTCTTCAGAAATGAAACTCTTTAATCGCTCTGAAACGCTGCTGATCAACTTCCCTCTGAGTGACTGATCAATCAGCTAATGGTGTCGTCTCTGAGGTATAAAAATGTGACTGTAAATTATCTTTGTGACAGCTTTTCAGCAATCAAACCCGGCAGCCTGTTGTCAAAAACATCATCTTTTTTTTAACTTTCAGATACTTTTCCTGTACGGTTCCTTAAAAATCAAGTTTTAATCATTTCCAAAAATACCTGCGTGTGTCGACTCGTCGCTGCGTGACGAGACGGGGGTGTTGTTTGTTCTTATGTGGATAAATACACAGAGACAGAGAGGAGCTTATGTCTTCACCTTCTGCTCTGTGTGTGAATTATTAAAGGGGACATATCACGCTTTTTTCATCAACATATCTTGGTCTAAGAGGTCCCAAAAACATGTATTTAAAGTTTATGCTCAAAAAAACACTTTGAAATCAGATTTTGGTCTGCCTGAAAAGTCCTCTTCTTCATTCCTCATCAGAACACCCCGTTTTACCTCTGACCACGCCCCCTCCGGAAGTGGATGTGCCTCGGCTCTCCAGCACGTTGATCTAATGTTTACATGTTGGCTGAATATACACGGCTGCTCAGAGATCGCGTTACTTCAACCCTCTGAATCTGATCCTGACGGAGAGGCGCCTGCAGCAGGACCTTTCTGAACGATTGGTCACAGATTTAGTGTTTCTTGTTGTTTTATTTATCAGTATGTCGACGTGTGTCTTGGTACACAGCTACGAACATGTAGCTATGTGGCTATGCTAACTAGCGCTAGCACTTATCCATGATAAATAAAAATCATCCACTAGATCTTCAAATCTGCAGACGTGGGGAGTAAAACCGACCTCTGCCAGAAAGGCAGCAGGACCTTTTATGAAGGATTGGTCACAGATTCTGTGTTTCTTGTTGTTTTATTTGTCAGTATGTCGACGTGTGTCTTGGTACACAGCTACAGCTACAGCTATGAACATATAGCTATGTGGCTATGCTAATAAGCGCTAGCACTTATCCATGACAAATAAAAATCATCCACTATATCTTCAAATTTGCAGACGTGGGGAGTCAAACCGACCTTTGTGTTTATTAAGAAAGCCTACAACTAGCATGCCTCCCTCCTAAGCTCCTTGTTAGCACATATTTGTGCAGGTAATGAAAAACGGAGGAGGGATTCAGTATTATTTTATACAGTCTATGGGCTGAACAAGCTCCGAGCTCTGACTTCCTGACAGACCGGATATTGTTGTTACGTAACAAAAACACGGAAGTCTGAAACGGCTGGTTTCACACACATTTACAGAAAGGTGGAGAAATCAAAACAGGGGCAGAATGGATTTTTTTCATTCTTGGGGGGTTTGTAGACATGCCAGGGAAACATATTTCAGGTAAAGAACCATTAAAAAGTCAATTTTGCATGATATGTCACCTTTAATGTCCTATAAAATATCTGGATCAAAATCTGATGTTGGTGCACCGCCCGGTTTAATCTGAAGACACCCAGATTCTGATAATGTGTCTTTTTTAACTCCTGTAAAAGTTTGGGCTCTTTGTGGCTCATTGAGTCATAAATATTTAACACAGTAAGGAAATATTTAGGCTTTCAGGGACTTCAAGTTTATTGCGTCTTATCATACTTTCTGTCTCTCAAGGAGCATTTGATCTACGGCGCATGAAACCGCATATATTTTCCGTGGACCTGACCTCGATGAAAATAAGAATCTCTGTTGATGTTTCCACGTTTCATCCTCGGTAATGTGTTAATCTCACATCTGTCAAAAGAAAAACAGATTTATTCAACCAAAAACTGCTGTTTCCCAGTTTATTAAAGTGCAATTTATCTATTTTTGCCCCCTCTGTCATCGCCCATCATGCATTTTTAGCAGCCTTTTCTTATTCTGTGTGAATGCAGTACATGACATCACACGCAGGCAATATCAACATGACTCCTCTCTTTGTTTTTCTAACATGTATTTTTCTCTGCTTTTAGTTTTTTCCCCCCGGTGACTGCGGCGCAGCTTGCAGAATACAAACAATATTAACATGTAATTTTCTCTCTCTGTGTTTGTCTCCTCGCAGCTTGAGTGCCGCCGCCGCCGCCGTCTGTGATGCCCTCCCATGACGCCCAGGTCGGAAGCTGACACTGCCAGTGAGCGGGAGACGCCACTGCACAACCGGTCCTGGGCCGGCACCGTCAGCCAGTTCTCGCCTTCCATCTTGCACACTGGAGACTCAAGCTCCACCCACCTATCAGTATCCACAACCATCAGCTCTGACTCCCCACAATAAGGATCAATCACAAACTGACACACTGACACCCTTAGCCAGCACCAGCAGCAGCAGCAGCAGCAGCAGCAACAGCCAAAAACAACACTATCTGCGACGCAATCAGCAACACCAGCACCACCAGAATCACCACCACCAGCAGCAGCCGTCATGTCCAGTCGTAGGAAGTCCTCCACCCCGTGCATGGTCCGGGTCAGCGACCTGCCAGAAGAGCAAGAAGAACCAGAGGAGGTAATGGACATGGAGGTATCGACAGACAAAGAAAGGTCAGAGTCACCTGAATCTGCAGAGAAGAGTCCAACAGCTCTCCAACAGGAGACTCTAGAGAATCCAGACCAGCAGGCGTTTCCAAAACCAGTGGAAAGCCAGAACCCTGAGCCGTCAGATCAAGAGGAGCAGTCGGGTAAAGAAAACCAACTCCCTGTCATTGAAGATGTTGAATGCAGAGAGGATAAAGACAGCGAGGACATGGACTCCGACCCGGCCGCCCAGAAGACGCAGACCAGAGGCTACGAGTGCAAATATTGCCCGTTCTCAACGCAGAACCTGAATGACTTTAAAGAGCACGTGGACTCAAGCCACCCCAACGTCATTCTCAATCCGTTGTACCTCTGTGCCGTGTGCAACTTCAACACCAAGAAGTTCGACTCACTCACGGAGCACAACGAGAGCCAGCACCCGGGGGAAACAAACTTCAAGTTCAAGAGGATAAAGAACAACAATCAGACGATCTTAGAGCAGACAATCGAAGGCAAGGACAATTCAGCGGAATGTGACGGGACGACCGAGCAGGGCGAGAGCAGCGCCGTGTTTCCGCCTTGCATATCAACCACAGTGAAAAGCGTGGACAATATCCAGCCGTTCTACCAAGGGAGCGAGCTGAAAAGCCAGCTGGAGGGCCTGATGCAGAAGGATCAGATCACTGCAGTGAACGTCAACGGAACGGTCATCATCCCTGAACCCACCATCCTGCAAGGGCTCTCCCATGTCACCCCGCTGCTCCAGCGTCCGCCCAACTTTAACTCTGTACCAAAAATAGCTGTTCCCTTGAACACCACCAAATATAACCCTTCTTTGGATGACAACTGGACGCTGATCACCTCCTTCAACAAGTTCCCGTACCCGACGCACGCCGAGCTGTCCTGGCTGACGGCGGCATCCAAGCACCCGGAGGAGCAGATCAAGGTCTGGTTCACCACCCAGCGGCTGAAGCAAGGAATCACCTGGTCCCCTGAGGAGGTGGAGGAAGCCAGGAAGAAGATGTTCAATGGCTCCATCCCTCCCGCCCATCACACATTCACCATCCTGCCTACCAGCCCAGTCTCTCAGCCGTCTGCCAAATCCTTACAGCCAATCGTCCACACTCACGTACGGACGGTTCAGTCCAACGGGGTGAGTGTGAGCTCCTGCGCCGGAGTGAAACGGACGCACTTGACGACGGTGTTCGGCCCCGAGTCCAAGAGGCCGATTATGGCGGTTGCCCCGCATTCTGGTGACCCTAAAGACAAGATACTCATGGCTCCCCCTCCGCCTCCCCCTCCACACAAAGACCGCCTCCCAATGGCTCCACCTCCTGTTCCGATGGAGATGAAGAGACCTGTAGCAGTTCCTTTGGTCACCGCAGAGATGAAGAGATCATCCGCTACTGTGCCTTTAATGCCACCGCCATCATCGTTGTCCTCACCGTCTTCTTTGTCTAAAGGGAAGATTCTTCCAACGTTAGGAAACCACAGAACAAAGCCCTTGGTGTCTATTCCCTCCATAATATTTCCAGAGTCTTTAACAAGGGGGCTGATAGTTCCCCCGCCTATTTATGCCCCTCGATATAAGAACTCGTTAATCCTTCCTCACCAGTTTCCTTCACCCCTCTCTTCCAAAGAAATACCCCAGAATAGCCATGCTATGCCAGCTGCTGATCCGAAGCTGCCAAACTCCCCTCCTCTTATCAGCCCGCAGATAAGGAGGCCCACCATAATCCAGTCCATTCGAGCTCCGGCAAAAGCCCCGTCCCATATTCCAGGGTTCCCCTTGGATAGCAAGAAACTGAAGGAGCAGCGGGGGGTCGAGCTGAGAACCAGCTACCCCAGAGGAGACAGGGTACTCACTCCTCTGGCAGAAGCCAACGGGACATCCCGCATGGACGGGAAATGGTCCCACGGTCAAGTCTCCCCGGCTCCCAACAATGGAATCATGCATTTTGATGCAGAGCACCAAGCGGCGTCCAAGCTAGACTTTCAGCAGAAGTCCTCGGTTTTGACCCAGTTCCCTTTACTGGAGAGGATGAAAGGAAAGACCGCGGAGCAGCTGAAGATCCTGGAGGAGAACTTCCTGAGGAACAGCTTCCCGACACACAGCGACGTGGACAATCTGGCGACCAACACCCACCTGTCTCACCAGGAAATCGACAGCTGGTTCGTGGAGCGCCGCGCACTACGAGACAACCTGGAACAAGCCCTTCTCAACTCCATGGGCACCAAGAGGATGGGCCCCGGTGGCGTCTCTGCCATTATGAAGAAGCAGCTTCATCATCAGCAGCAGCAGCAACACACTCTACAGCTGAATGGGATTCACAAGCCAAGCATAGGCGTGGGCCTCCTGAAGAGCCATCTTCCACCGTCCCACGCTCTGCCCATCATCGCTCCCGGCGCCATCGCCTCCTCCATCTCCAACCAGAATTCATGCTTAGTGCCTCCTGACAGCCGATCTATGGCGCTCCTCAAGGACGATTTTGCTCAAACGCGGTGGCCTTCCCCTGAGGAGATTAGCCAACTAGAGGGTCGGACAGGATTTGCTCGCGCCGAGCTCGCCCGCTGGTTCACCGACAGCCGGCTGCAGAGCGGGAACATGGAGCTGAAAGAACTTTTTCATAACAATGGAGTGAACGGAGGGCAGGTGCCACCTGTGTGCTCTCCTGAAAACGCGCCTCCCAGCATCATCCAGCGCTGCCAGGACGGAGCGATGGCAAACAACGGCAGTAAGGTGCTGGAGGTCGAGCTGGGATGGCTGATGGAGCAACGCAGTCAACAACATGATGAGCTCCAGGACCGGTTTGCTGGCAGGTAAGATGATCAACGTTTTTATCACTTCATGTGTTTGAAAACTTAACAAAAGAAACACAGATTTTAAGTGAGGTTGAATTTAACAAGGAAGGGGCTGTGTCCTCTGATATCATTTTAAAGGTGACATATCACGCTTTTTTCATCAACATATATTGGTCTAAGAGGTCCCCAAAACATGTCTTTAAAGTTTATGCTCAAAAAAACACTTTGAAATCAGATTCTGGTCTGCCTGAAAAACCCTCTTCTTCAGTCCTCCTCAGAACACTCTGTTTTCTCTCTGACCACGCCCCCTCAGGAAGTGGGTGTGGCCTCAGCTCTCCAGCACGTTGATCTAATGTTTACATGTTGGCTGAATATACACGGCTGCTCACAGACCCACGTTACTTCAACCCTCTGAATCTGATCCAGAATCTGATCCTGACGGAGAGGCGCCTGCAGCAGGACCTTTCTGAACCATTGGTCATAGATTTAGTGTTTCTTGTTGTTTTACTTGTCAGTATGTCGACGTGTGTCTTGGTACACAGCTACCAACATGTAGCTATGTGGCTATGCTAACTAGCTCTAGCACTTATCAATGCTAAATAAAAATCATCCACTAGATCTTCAAATCTGCAGACGTGGGGAGTCAAACCGACCTCTGCCAGAAAGGCAGCAGGACCTTTCTGAACCATTGGTCACAGATTCTGTGTTTCTTGTTGTTTTTTTGGCAGTATGTAAACGTGTGTCTTGGTACACAGCTACAGTTACAGCTACAGCTACAGCTACGACATGTAGCTATGTAGCTATGCTAACTAGCGCTAGCACTTTTCCATGGAAAATAAAAATCATCCACTAGATCTTCAAATCTGCAGACGTGGGGAGTCAAAGCGACCTTTGTGTTTATTAAGACAGCCTACAACTAGCATGCCTCCCTCCTAAGCTCCTTGTTAGCACACATGTGTGCAGGGAATGAAAAACAGAGGAGGGGTTGAGTTGTATTTTATACAGTCTATGGGCTGAACAAGCTCCGAGCTCTGACTTCCTGTTACAGACCGGATATTGTTGTTACGTAACAAAAACACTGAAGTCTGAAACGGCTGGTTTCAGCACACATTTACAGAAAGGTGGAGAAATCAGAACAGGGGCAGAATGGATTATTTTCATTCTCGGGGGGTTTGTAGACAGGGACACAGATTTCAGGGAGAGAACCATTAAAAAGTTAATTTTGCATGATATGTCACCTTCAAAGTGAACTCCTCAGATTTAGATTTATAAGTACCTGCAGGATTCAGACATAGAAACTACTGGATCAGTCAGGATGAAATCAGGGTCCTGAAACAGCCTCTGTTGAAAAGGGGAAGTTTGGAAGAGATTCACCACTCTGTGATGGACTGCGTGAGCAAATAGGTCAACGATTCCAGTTCCTCAACATGAAATTGCAAAGAATAAGTGGATTTCATTATCTAAAGAACATATCACTAAAAGAATCAGAGAGTTTGGAGACTTCTGCACAAAAGGGACAATGCCAAAACCATGAATGGATGGCCGTGATCTTCAGGCCCTTAGACGTTGTGCTCAAGCACGTTCCACTTCTTCACAAGCATTTTATTTATAAAGCCGTGTTTTAGTCTCTTAACTCTTTGGTAATTGTCTCTTTAATATTTTATGTATTCACCGGTCGTTTCCCGGCAGCAGAAGCACATCTTTCTACCAAATAACACCTTTGTGGTGACCCATGCGTCCAAAACAAGTTCCCACTCCCCCTGGAGGGCTTCCTGTTGTTGTTTTCTAGTTACATTAGCGTTGTTTTCAGAACATTAACCTAGAATTCTACAGGACTTTATTTAGTCTACCTTCCCTTCCAGGAGCTTGGGACGACTTCCTCCAAATAACAAAACCATTAGCTGGGAAACCAATATCTCCAGAATAATTTGACTGGAGTTTTATTCTTCCCATGAGTGAGCTCTGGGTTTAGGCTCAGGTTTTAGAGAGCACCACAGAAAGAACCATCACCAGCATATTAAAATCCTTCTGGTTTCTTGTTGCTTTTACAGCCTCTGTGCACAGCAGAGTGTGTTTTGTTTTTTTTAAAGGACAATGACGCTCGCAGAGAGGAAGAAACATCAGTTCCAAACACTGCAGAAAAAGACTCTCAGGTTCACCTTTCCAAGAGTTCCTGTTTAAAATGATCTGGCAGTTTATAAAATGTAATGATTTTGGCAACAAATGAAACCCTGACATTGACTCTGTCCCAGTTTCCATCGCGGCGTCTGACACAGTTTGTCATCCTTGAGCTGCGTCTCGAGTGTTACAGTCGAGTTCACGTCCTTCAGAATTAAATCTTACTTTAATTATTAGTTCCTCCTCGTTATAATTAATCAAGTTGTCCCACTTATGACCCTCTCGTGTTGAATCTAATTGTGAGCATCTCGTGTTGCTTTATCTGAAATGATTGACAGTTTGATTCTGCCAAATTTGGGAATAAAAAGAAACAAACATGTTTTTGCAAGCTGAGGTTTTTTAAAAATCCTCTTTATGTGTCTGATAAATTAATGCAAAAATTAGCTTCATCAAAAGAAGAAAACATGACAGTCAGAGTGACAGCTCGGAGATGGAGGAGTTTTGTAGAATAAGGAGATAAAATACGTGAAAATAGAATATATGATGTATGTTTTTGGGGATTTTTCTTTCCTCATTATATCTAATTATTGAGGTGCATTCACCTGCAGTTACATTTCTTGTTGTTTTTCTAATGATTACATCCTTAGAAGTATAGCTGAAAGGGTTAAACAAGTCAATACACTAAATATTTAATGTAAAAAATGAAAGATATTGTGTCCTATATTCTGACATATTGATTCAGAAAGCAGACGGATTAAAAATATATATATTTCTACTGACGTTATATAAACTCTGCGCAGAGTTATGCAACTCTTTAATAAATAATCAGAGTTTAAGACATTCTATCTGCAGCAGAGTTCCTCAAATGCATCACATCCCTACAGTTTGTCTAAGCTCAGTGTAAAGAGTATACACCATGTGAGTGTTAAAGCTCCAGTGAGGAGTTTTTAAGTGGGGGTGAAAGAGACTGAAATTAAGAGTGATGTCTTTAAACGACATATAAAAGCAAACAAAGGCGTGCGTTTCAACCGGTGGACCCAGGGTCTAAATTTAGTTCAGGGGTAGATAATCTCCCCCATAAAAAGCCCCTGCTAGGGGGTTGTACTTGTCAAAGGTCCCAGGACTTTCAGGGGGCGGGGCCTGCAATGCTGAGCGTGTCTGATTGGTAGATTAACCTCAGTGTTTTTATTCCTCCCTCCGTCCACAATAACATCACACACATCTGTGATTCACTTGATTTCTCTTTCTTTCATTAGTTTTTATTTGTTCTATCTTTTTTGTATGTGTGTGTACTTTTCAGAAGAAGAAGCTGTGATTCTCTTGATTTAGCAGCTTGTAACAGTAGTCTTCTCTCAGCCCACCGTGAATGCGTCTCTCCTCCCGGTGTTCCGCTTTTAAAAGTGACCCTGTAAACTGGAGACCTTCAGCTGAAAGTGTCAGTGTTTGTTTTGATTCATTCATTGCTTTTTCCATGTTTTTAACCGCAGGCACAACATTTTCACTTTTTTTCATGTTTTTCTGCTTTTGGAGCACAATTTCAAGTTTGAGGAATTATTTTTTTTTCGACAGGGTCAACTTTTTTTTTTTGTCAAATTTTATTTTTTGTCAAAAAAAAATTTATCAAAAAAAAAATTGTCAAGAAAAAAATGTCAAAACATTTTTTGTCAAAAAATTTTTTTGTCGTAATTTTTTTTGTCAAAAAATTTTTGACACATCGAGAATTTTTGTCAAAAAATTTTTTGTCAAAATTTTTTTTTGTCAACATTTTTTTCTGACAATTTTTTTTTCAACATTATTTGTTCAAAAAAAAATTCAAAAAATTTTTTCTTCAAATTTTTTTTTCAATTTTTGTATCTTTTTTATTTATCTTTGTTTTCAATTTTCCAAAAACCATTCACAGTCATTGTTTTTTTCATCTGTGATTCACTTGATTTCTCTTTCTTTCATTAGTTTTTATTTGTTCTATCTTTTTTGTATGTGTGTGTACTTTTCAAAAGAAGAAGCTGTGATTCTCTTGATTTAGCAGCTTGTAACAGTAGTCTTCTCTCAGCCCACCGTGAATGCGTCTCTCCTCCCGGTGTTCCGGTTTTAAAAGTGACCCTGTAAACTGGAGACCTTCAGCTGAACGTGTCAGTGTTTGTGTTGATTCATTCATTGCTTTTTCCATGTTTTTAACCGCAGGCACAACATTTTCACTTTTTTTCATGTTTTTCTGCTTTTGGAGCACAATTTCAAGTTTGAGGAATTATTTTTTTTTTCGACAGGGTCAACTTTCTTTTTTGTCAAATTTTATTTTTTGTCAAAAAAAATTTTGTCATGAAAAAAATGTCAAAACATTTTTTGTCAAAAATTTTTTGTCGTAATTTTTTTTGTCAAAAATTTTTTGTCAAAATTTTTTTGTCAAAAATTTTTTGTCAAAAATTTTTTGTCAAAAATTTTTTTGTCAAAAATTTTTTTTGTCAACATTTTTTCCTGACAAATTTTTTTTCAACATTATATGTTCAAAAAAAAATTCAAAAAATGTTCAAATTTTTTTTTCAATTTTTGTATCTCTTTTATTTATCTTTGTTTTCAATTTTCCAAAAACCATTCACAGTCATTGTTTTTTTCATCTGTGATTCTCTTGATTTCTCTTTCTTTCATTAGTTTTTATTTCTTCTATCTTTTTTGTATGTGTGTGTACTTTTCAAAAGAAGAAGCTGTGATTCTCTTGATTCAGCAGCTTGTAACAGTAGTCTTCTCTCAGCCCACCGTGAATGCGTCTCTCCTCCCGGTGTTCCGGTTTTAAAAGTGACCCTGTAAACTGGAGACCTTCAGCTGAACGTGTCAGTGTTTGTGGAGTTCACACAGCTGTTGAAACACAGAGGGAGTTCCTGGGAATGCAAACTAGTTTAGTTTTTATTAAGATTTCAAAATATCCTCATCAGATATTTAATGATGGTCTAAAGACGTTTATGAGGGACGCATCCGGCTGAGAGTCTCCAGTTAACAGGGTCGCCGTTTAAACCAAAACACCGGCCGATCTCTGCGATCACGGCTTTTTGAGTTCAAAAGGATTTTAAAGTCGTGTTGAAACGTCTTTGCTACTCGCGCTTATCTCCTCTCACGTGTTGATTCAGTGAATCCATCTGTGATGAAATATAGCACCATCTAAAACAGACCAGCTGAGTCTCTTCATGCTAACAGGCTAACTGTTGTGTTGCTCATAATGATACCTGCCTGTCCGTCTGCTTCTATGGTGTCATCTGTGATGAATGGCATTCCTCTTTGTGTTACTGCCCTCTACTGGTCTGGTGGTGTAGTGCATTTACTTTGTTTTCTGCATACGTCACTGGCCTGATTTACACAATCTACCCGGGACTAAAGCCCGCAGTTGAAACGCAGACAACAATGGGGGACCAGGAACCTTTTAGTTCAGGGTGAAGTAGTTCTGGGGGCTTAAAGACCCCAGGACTCTTGGTCGAAATGCACCTAAAGACATACTTAAGTTATCAGATAAGATCTGCAGGGTATCATTTTGACCACAGGGGGCGCCAAAACAGAAACTTTAATAAATGTAACTCTTCTTCTGTCAGTAGAGCAGGAGATGCATCCTCAAAGATTCTTTAAAAACAGGACTAACACACATCTTCTGGTTTTCATGTTGGATCTCAGTCCTCGTCTCACTGTCCCTGTTTCTCCACCTCCGACAGACTGAGGCAGCAGAACGTGGCGGAGCTGAAGAACGGGGGAGTCGTGGGAGGAGCGCGGGAGATGTTCGGGAGCTGGCTGGAGGACGGACACCTGAGGAGAGGACGGGAGCTGCTCCTGGACCGGGAGAGGAAGATGGCGGAGGAGTCGTCTGGGAGGCTGACTGGATAAAACGGTGAGCGGCGTTTGAGCGGTGGATTCCTCTGCTTAGCAACAGCTGTCCTGGGTTTACTCACTCCTGCTCCTGATCCTGGCGGAGGCTCCCAGGTCTCTGTGACTGGTTGTTCACTGGTTTATTTTTGAGCGTGGTGTTACACTTGATGGTGAAACTGTTGATTAGCAGGATGCAGATTAAATGGTCCTGAAATCCTCTTAGGAAGTGTTTAATGAAGGCCTCCAGTGCAGACAATTTGGTGAAAAGGTGATTCATTTAAAACATAAATGTTTTAAAAACATTATTGAGGTCTTTTAATTAGACCTGCAGCCAGAGAGGAAACCTGAGCAGGTTTTATCTTTTTTACTCGGTGTCACCAAACACATTATGTTTAATTTGTTGGTCTAACAAACAGCTGATGTGTTCGCGTCCTCTTACAGTGTTTATTCATTTGCTGTTTTTCTAAGAGCTCCCATCATCCTCAGATAGAGAGGCAACTTTAACTAATGGAGGAAGCGTTTCACAATATCAACCCTGCAGATATTAAAGGGGACATATCACGCTTTTTTCATCAACATATATTGGTCTAAGAGGTCCCCAAAACATGTCTTTAAAGTTTATGCTCAAAAAAACACTTTGAAATCAGATTTTGGTCTGCCTGAAAAGTCCTCTTCTTCAGTCCTCCTCAGAACACTCTGTTTTCCCTCTGACCACGCCCCCTCAGGAAGTGGGTGTGGCCTCGGCTCTCCAGCACGTTGATCTAATGTTTACATGTTGGCTGAATATACACGGCTGCTCAGAGATCACGTTACTTCAACCCTCTGAATCTGATCCAGAATCTGATCCTGACGGAGAGGCGCCTGCAGCAGGACCTTTCTGAACCATTGGTCACAGATTTAGTGTTTCTTGTTGTTTTATTTATCAGTATGTCGACGTGTGTCTTGGTACACAGCTACAAACATGTAGCTATGTGGCTATGCTAACTAGCGCTAGCACTTATCCATGATAAATAAAAATCATCCACTAGATCTTCAAATCTGCAGACGTGGGGAGTAAAACCGACCTCTGCCAGAAAGGCAGCAGGACCTTTTATGAAGGATTGGTCACAGATTCTGTGTTACTTGTTGTTTTATTTGTCAGTATGTCGACGTGTGTCTTGGTACACAGCTACAGCTACAGCTACAGCTATGAACATATAGCTATGTAGCTATGCTAATTAGCGCTAGCACTTATCCATGACAAATAAAAATCATCCACTAGATCTTCAAATCTGCAGACGTGGGGAGTCAAAGCGACCTTTGTGTTTATTAAGACAGCCTACAACTAGCATGCCTCCCTCCTAAGCTCCTTGTTAGCACACATGTGTGCAGGGAATGAAAAACAGAGGAGGGGTTGAGTTGTATTTTATACAGTCTATGGGCTGAACAATCTCCGAGCTCTGACTTCCTGTTACAGACCGGATATTGTTGTTACGTAACAAAAACACGGAAGTCTGAAACGGCTGGTTTCAGCACACATTTACAGAAAGGTGGAGAAATCAGAACAGGGGCAGAATGGATTCTTTTCATTCTCGGGGGGTTTGTAGACAGGGACACAGATTTCAGGTAGAGAACCATAAAAAAGTCGATTTTGCATGATATGTCACCTTTAAGCATCAACACTCTGGGAAGGTAGAGCTGTATTATACCACTATTAGTGATCAAAACCAAAGACGAACTCTTAACATGTTTTTTGTCCCTTTCGGCTCACCGTAGTTAAGCTGCCGCAGTGTCTTCCTGCTTCCCTCTTCCACTGTGATGGAAACAATGACACCCTGACCTGTGGATGAAAGTTAATCTTTATATATGAACTCTTACATGTTATTCAATGTGTAATGTTCACAGGCTGTCTCCTCCCTCTAAGTTAAGGTTTCAAATCAATCTGGTGCAGCAGTGCAGCGTTTATTTAAATAATGCATCTGAAAGTCAAGATCATAAAGATCATTGCATTTGCCAAAATCCAGACACTGGTAAAAGTTGCTGTTCTTTCCTATTTTGGACTTAAAACTGTTTTGAAAAACAAAATAATGCAATTTTTAATATGTGATTCAAAATGCAATAAATCTTGATTAAATTTAAATTTTACAATTAATCATGATTCAATTAAAATTCTAAGATTACATTTAAATTCCATGATTAATCGTAATTGAATTGAAATTCTATGATTAATTGTGATTACATTAAATTTCTGCAATTAAAAGCGATTCAATTAAAAATTCTGTAGTTAATTGCAATTAAACTGAAATTTTACGATTGATAAGGATTAAATTTAAATTCTAATATTACATTTAAATTCAATGATTAATCTTGATTAAATTAAAATTCTACAATTAATAACGATTAAATTAAATTTCTGCAATTAAAAGCAATTAAATTGAAATTCTGGGATTTAATTAATTAAATGAAATTATGTTATTAATTGCAATTAAACAGAAATTTTATGATTCATCAGGATTAAATCCAAAATCCAACATTCAATTTAAATTCAATAATTAATTGTGATTAAATTAAATTCTGCAATTATTAACGATTAAGCTGAAATTCAATACAAAATCTGCGATTAAATTGAGGTTCCGTGATTAATCAATTAAATTTAAATTCTATGATAATTCAATTAAATTGAAATCCCTGATTAACCACTGCTAAATTTAAATTCTGTGATTTATAACAATTAATTTTTTTAATTTGTGATCAATTGTGATATAATTGAAATTCTGTGATTAAATATAAAATATCTGATTAATCGCCATTAAATTGAAATTTTCCAATTAATCGCAAATAAATTTAAATTTAAATTCTGAGATCACCAGTATTCAATTTTAATTTTGTGATTAATTGTGACTGAATTGAAATTCTACAATTCAATAAATAAATAAATAAATATAAATACATTTCATTTTGTGATTAATCGTAATCAAATTTAAATTTGGTGATTACATTTAAATTCTGTTATTAAATTTAAAGTCTATGATTAATCAAGATTTAAAATTGGAGCATTTAACATTGCCACTTTTAACACTGAATGACATTTAACTTCATTAAACAGCATCCTCTGAAGACTCACAGTACAACAACAAGTCCTAATAGCAGGTTCAAACAAAGACAACAAACCAGTCCAACACAAGACATGATGGGAAACGAGGCATGATGGGCCTCCACTGCAGTATGTTATATTAGATCTGTCCTGCAGCCCTCTGCACATGCTCAGTCCGTCCCCTCCTGCTCTGCCACCTTACACTTTAATGTAACTTTAAGCTTTTCTTTTAAGCCTCCATCAAATATGAACTCCTCACAGTCGGACTTTTTCAGAAGAAGAAAAACAAATGTCTAGACTCATACGATGAGAATCTCTCTCAGTGATCTCATATGACTCACCACGAGTGTGTGTCAGCGCCGGGATCTGCAGAGAGCTTGCCCTCTTCGGTTTCTGGCTTCCAGACCGTCGTGGGCATCAAACTTTGTGCAGTTGATTGGAAGGCTCAAGGTGTAAGAATAGGACTCTGATGAAATAAGGTTAAAGGAGATCAGATGGAGCTGCTGCTGTTAATAGGAGGAGGAGGAGGGACTGACAAACTCTGATCGCCTTTAAAACTTGAGAGACTGGATTAGTTAGTTTGTTGTGTTTAAAGTTAATCAAACCTTATAGAAACTTTGCTCACGTCACTTCAAGTCTCCCAGATGTCACCATGGGACTCCTCTATGAACATGAAACTTAAATCCCTGCTGCTCTCTCAAACTTCTTCATATTTGAGCATAAAAACACTAAAAAAAATCAAGCTTTTTAACTTCTGCAGACCATTAAGAGTATCAGAATCTGAGGCTGCAGGTTTGCAGACGGAGTATTTTAACTCAGCACGGTCCTGCCGGTCCCCCGTGCCCCCCCTCCCTCCTCCCCCCTCCACTCCCCAGTCTGTCAGTGTTGAAGCCAACACCTCCATCCCAGGCAACAAACAAAAACTGCTCCAGCCAGTCCCTGTCTGTGTGTGTAGCTGTGTGAGTTTTGGCTCCGACTGCTCAGCAACAAACACAAACTTCAGGAAAATTTAGGGGAGAAAAAAAAAAAAAAGAGACATTATTGGAGGGCCTAAAATAGCAGCAGACCCCCCGGTGAGGTAAAGTTTGATAGATAAAAGGCTCCGCCTGGGGCAAAGTGTGACGACAGAGTCTGCTGCTTCTTCTTCCCTCCGCTGTCTGTTCTGACAGAGCATTGAAAGTTTAATGTTTCGACGCCCGCTCATCAAAATCTGTTCAAATGAATTCCTCCAGACAAACAAGGTGGAGACTCGGCGTCTGACATCGTCACGTTTGAACGATTGTCACCGCTTTTGGACGGCTTCAAAATCAAGTCCTGACAGCTGGAATCAGAAATCAATATGCAGCGGTTTGAGCGAGTAAAAATAACTGAGATGGCGTCGCGTTCAGGCCGGGATGTCTTTAATGGCTCTGTCACACAATGATGATTTAGCCAGAGTTTTCCCAATGTATCAAAATGCCTTTAAAACGCCGACATACACTGATGTTCTTTTCAGTTTTAGGCGTATACATATTCATAACTTCTGCCCAACTAGATTCCACTTGTGCAAAGGATGACGTGTATAAAAAGGCTGCCGCTCATTAATGACAGCGTCAGAGGTTTTCAGAGGACCAGAAAGACAACATGGATGAGGAGAGGAGGAGGAGGAGAATCCTTGATTCAGTGATTACCGAGGGGAAAACCTCGGTCACATGACTCCAGCTGAACGGAGGGTTCACCTGGAGTCATGTGACCAAGGTTTTCCTGGGGGTTGACCAAGCGGCAACCTCCGGTCTCAAACTATGAAGCCCATGTGGAAGTGTTATAAACTGCAATACTTAGAGAATCCACTTGAGGCTGGCTGCAGAAACACAGGAAACCACATACACATGAATGGGAAAAAGAGGATATTTGCAGCATTAATAAACATGTTTACAGCCTGGTTCAAAAAACGAAGCTAATCTCTCTATCGGCACACACTGCACGGGGGGTGAATTTATTTCTAACGTGACGGTTCAGAAGATATTAAGATTCTGAGTTTTTGCCCAAATAAGGGCATGACTGACGTGACAAACAGGAGGGAGCACAGAGCTGTTGGCTAAGAGGCTCAAACTCCGCCCCTTTATGTCACACTCTGCCTGGTTGAGTTCTGCATTTCCAATATGGCTGCCGCCGTCGATTGGCTTCAAAACAGCTCTCAGGAACAGACGGGTGGCGTCACGGATACTACGTCCATATTTTATACAGTCTTTGGTCTACACTCCAAATTAAGTTATAGAGTGCTCACCTTAGTTGTGGAATAAAAGAGCAAAGTCTTATAAATAAATAAGAATACACTTATTATTCTCTGTAAATCTGATTTCATGAAAAACAAAGAATCTCTCACGTTGCACGATTTGACTCTTTCTGGTTGGAGACTCTTCCAACCTGAGACCGAACTTTAACCGTGCTCACAGAGGACGGTCAAAAAATGTGAAGTCAGCGAGTTTGAATAGCTTTATGATTGAATCCTGAATCCCAGATGAGACGCAGGTCATTAAAATAATCAGTGGATCGCATTTTTGCACAAAAACTACATTTCCCATGATGCATCTTTAAAGCCTTTTTATCCAGCATTATCTTTATATAAAAGCTTTAACCCCAAGGTTGAAGAAGTGGAGCGAATTTGCACGGCCGTTCAAGCCTGCATTCTGTTTAATGACCAGCAGGGGGCCACTCCCACAGAAGTCTTAGCCGACTTCTCAGTTTATTTCTCCCTCAGTCGACATTCTCCTGATTAGTTCACCGTCTCAATGCAGCATGATGATCGTTTTGTAAATTATGATCCCATTAAGAGTTAAGTAGACTCTTTTTTTAGATATATTTTTTGGGGGGTTTTAATGTTTTGATCAGAGGGTAGGTTGGGGGGAAGAAAAGGAAACTTGAGGCGCTGTTGTAGCTCAGTTTTTGGAGCAGGCGCCCCATGTACAGAGCTACAGGTCTTCAGTCCTAGCAGGCTCTCTCTCTCTCTCTCTCTCTCTCTCTCTCTCTCTCTCTCTCTCTCTCTCTCTCTCTCTCTCTCTCTCTCTCTCTCTCTCTCTCTCTCAAGCTGTACTCCCCAAATAAAGGTAGAATCCCCCCCAAACAATCTAAACTGGGAAAAGGAAGGTCGGGGATGACATGGGTCAGCTTCATTTCGTCCAAATTCTGCCCCAGAAAAAAACAAAATGCAGCATTCCAAGAGTCCCAAACTTTCAACACCTTAGTCAACAAACTAGTTAGAGGCATAGAGGTGGCTACGAGTGTGTTTGTAACACCCCACATGTCCAGGCTGCAAAATATGAGTCAAAACTCTGCAGCTTATTCCATTTTCAGATTTTTGTTCTACAATTGGTTTTTCCCATTTGTTAGTGTTAAAGGAACAAGTCTGCCAGTAGTGTTTACAAGAGGAGGCCTTCAAGATCACACAGAAGGTGTTTAACATCAGAAGGAAGACATAAAGAGAAGTAAACAAAGACAGAAACACACTTTCTCTTTGAGGCTCGGACCTCCACCAGATCAGTTTCCGGTCCGTCATTTTCAGAAGGTAGCAGGACCTCCAGACAGCTGGAGTCATGTGACCGAGGTTTTCCCCTCAGTAATCCCTGAATCAAGGATCCTCCTCCTCCTCCTCTCCTCATCCATGTTGTCTTTCTGGTCCTCTGAAAACCTCTGACCTGTTGACTCCAGGCCTGGCTCCGCTCATCATGACTTTGGTTTGTTGTTGTAGTTAAGTGAAATACGATCTGGTGATAACACAGAGTGTTTTATTCTGAAAATTAACCGGATGTTTTCATTTGGTTTTGGTGAAACCTGACTTCCTGTCCCGCTCCATCTGCTCTGTTGAGATTGATGCGTCGTGCTCCGGCATCCGGGACAAATAGAAGTCTTGTGTATCTGATCCGTAGGACTCTGACCTGCCGGACTGGACTCCGCAAATTGAGCGGATTCAGTGGAAGTTAACACATTGATTAGTATAGAAACTATCAGATCCGGTGTTGTGACGGATCTTGCAAAAGGAGTGATATGTTAACATATTTTGCAAGGGAAGAAGTATCTGTTGCTAGATCTTGCAAGAGACAGATATCTCTGTTTAAGTATCTTGCACGAAAAAGATAGAGAGATATCAGTGCAGACGAATCTTTAAGGGAGGACATGTCTTTGTTGGGAGGGAGGAGATATCTCTGTTGCAAGATTCTTCAAGAGTAGTTGAGATTGATGCGTCGTGCTCCGACATCCGGCAAAGATAGAAGTCTTGTGTATCTGATGCGCAGCC
This sequence comes from Notolabrus celidotus, assembly GCF_009762535.1. Lineage (NCBI taxonomy): Eukaryota > Metazoa > Chordata > Actinopteri > Labriformes > Labridae > Notolabrus > Notolabrus celidotus. The sequence continues at coordinate 31,446,075 of NC_048287.1, read as the reverse complement.
GGATTGCAACGGTGCGGATCCAGTGGAAGTTAACACATTGGCTAGAGTAGTAACGTATCAGATCTGGAGCTGTGACAGTTCTTGCATAAGGAGTGATGTGTTAACATATTTTGCAAGGGAGGAAGTGTCTGTTGCTAGATCTTGCAAGAGACGGATATCTGTTTTAGTTTCTTGCACGAAAAAGATGGAGAGATATCAGTGCAGATAAATCTTTAAGAGAGGACATGTCTTTGTTGGGAGGGAGGAGATATCTCTGTTGCAAGATTCTTCAAGAGTAGTTGAGATTGATGCGTCGTGCTCCAACAACCGGCAAAGATAGAAGTCTTGTGTATCTGATGCACAGCCGGATTGCAACGGAGCGGATCCAGTGGAAGTTAACACATTGACTAGAAGAGAAGCCTATCAGATCTGGAGCTGTGACAGATCTTGCATAAGGAGTGATGTGTTAACATATTTTGCGAGGGAGGAGGTATCTGTTGCTAGATCTTGAATAAGAAATATTTGTGTGTCTAGATCTTGCAAGAGACAGATATCTCTGTTTTAGTTTCTTGCACGAAAAAAGATGGAGAGATATCAGTGCAGACGAATCTTTAAGGGAGGACATGTCTTTGATGGGAGGGAGGAGATATCTCTGTTGCAAGATTCTTCAAGAGTAGTTGGGATTGATGCGTCGTGCTCCAACATCCAGCAAAGATAGAAGTCTTGTGTTTCTGATGCGCAGCCGGATTGCAATGGAGCGGATCCAGTGGAAGTTAACACATTGACTAGAAGAGAAGCCTATCAGATCTGGTGCTGATCTGAGACGGATCTGGTGGAATTTGGCAGCAATAGCCTCACACGGCATTATACAATAATATTTATCTCTATTCCTCCTTCCACACATCAGATTAAAAACACTCATACCAATCTCTGTCCTGTCTCTGGGGACGGATCATCCTGTGCAGAATAACTCAGATTAAGTTATGATGTCAGACACATCGGAGCCCGAAGGCAGCGGCATTAGGAGCAGGCGGTAAGGCATGTTAAAAATGTGATGCTACAGCAGAGCAAGCAGGCAGGCGGAGAGCGTGGTGGGCTGTTTTCTGGTAGATCAGATTCAGTTTGTGAGCAGGATGATAAATTACCATGAGCTGCTATCTAAACTCTGGCAGTTTGTGACTGTGGCCACACACTCGTCTGCTCTGCCAGACGCTCAGTTCAGGTGCCAGTTTATCACCGCCGGCTGAGTTCTGCTCTCCCGATCAGTTTGGCTCACAGATTACTGACTGTGGCAGGTGGATGCTGGAATCCAACGAACACTGATGATGGAAAAGCTGCTCTAGTTTAAGAGTCACACTCAAACTCTCTGAATTTCTCAATGTGGTGACAGGGAAATATGGCGTTTCCACGACGCCCGTGTTACTCAGCGTACAGTGGAATCAGTCCATTTCTCAGATTTCTCAAGATAGTGTTTGAAAACCTTCTTCTTTCTTGACACAGATATTCTTAATATTTCTGCTCAAATCTTCCTCCGTATGCCTTCATACCACCTGGCAATCATCTCTCCTGGACCAGATACTCAAGTTGTTTTTGTTTTAAGCTCATCCAGTGCCAGACAGGTGGGGTTTGTCACTCCGAGTGCCAATAAACAAGGACATGGAAGTGACAATTATTTTACCTGATTTCACTGAAGCGGCCAAATATCCTCTAGAACGAAGGTAACTCATCGCAACACCACAAAACTGAGAGGAAGTGGTCTGCTTTTCTGGGCGTGGCCTGTTTTCACTTTCACGAAATCTGTTGTTTCATGTATTTATAGCCAGATCTTGCAAGAGAGGTTGTCAGATCTTGATTTTTATGCAAGATCTTGCCCATGAATCCATGTTTCCTTAATTTATGTAGAACATATCTGAGGTGCAAGATCTTGTGAGACAAGAAGATATGCGTTGAAGTATCTTGCGAGAAAAGACATCTTAAGAGAAATAAAACTTTTGACAGATCTTGTTAGAGACCAGATTTAATGTGTGCAGGAGAGATTTCTAATAAGAAATATTTGTGTTGCCAGATCTTGCAAGAGAAGTTGTCATATCTTGTTTTTTTTGCAAGATCTTTTCAGAAAGATTATCTGTGTGGATGGATCCTACAAAAATCCATCTTCCCATAATTTATTATACATATCTGAGGTCCAAGATCTTGCAAGACAAGAAGACATGCGCTGAAGTATCTTGCAAGAAAAAAACTGTCATCTTAAGAGAGACGAGACATTTCATTTTGACAGATCTTGTTAGAAACCAGATCTCTGGTGTGCAGTAGAGATTTCTGTGTTGTAAGATCCTGTGAGATAAGAAATAGTCTTGTTGACTGATCTTGCAAGAGAAGGGACATTTCTGTTGTCAGATCTTGGTTTTTTTTGCAAGATCTTTTCAGAAAGATTATCTGTGTGGATGGATCCTACAAAAATCCCTCTTTCCATAATTTATTATACATACCTGAGGGCGCAAGATCTTGCAAGACAAGAAGATATGCATTAAGGTATCTTGCGAGAAAAGACTTTGGTTTGTGACACCTTGAGAGAAAAGAGACCAGAGACCAGTTAGAGACCAGATTTCCTGTGTGCAGAAGAGAGATTTCTGTGTTGTAAGATCATGTGAGAGAAGAAATATTAGTGTTGCCAGATCTTGCAAGAGAGGCTGTCAGATCTTGATTTTTATGCAAGATCTTGCCCATGAATCCATGTTTCCTTAATTTATGTAGAACATATCTGAGGCGCAAGATCTTGTGAGACAAGAAGATATGCGTTGAAGTATCTTGCGAGAAAAGACTTTGGTTTGTGACATCTTAAGAGAAAAAAAACTTTTGACAGATCTTGTTAGAGACCAGATTTAATGTGTGCGGGAGAGAGATTTCTGTGTTGTTAGATCCTGTTAAATAAGAAATATTTGTGTTGCCAGATCTTGCAAGAGAAGTTGTCAGATCTTGTTTTTTTGCAAGATCTTTTCAGAAAGATTATCTGTGTGGATGGATCCTACAAAAATCCCTCTTTCCATAATTTATTATACATACCTGAGGGCGCAAGCTCTTGCAAGACAAGAAGATATGCATTAAGGTATCTTGCGAGAAAAGACTTTGGTTTGTGACATCTTAAGAGAAAAGAGACCAGAGACCAGTTAGAGACCAGATTTCCTGTGTGCAGAAGAGAGATTTCTGTGTTGTAAGATCATGTGAGAGAAGAAATATTAGTGTTGCCAGATCTTGCAAGAGAAGTTGTCAGATCTTGATTTTTATGCAAGATCTTGCCCATGAATCCATGTTTCCTTAATTTATGTAGAACATATATCTGAGGTGCAAGATCTTGTGAGACAAGAAGATATGCGTTGAAGTATCTTGCGAGAAAGGACTTTGGTTTGTGACATCTTAAGAGAAAAAAAACTTTTGACAGATCTTGTTAGAGACCAGATTTAATGTGTGCAGAAGAGAGATTTCTGTGTTGTTAGATCCTGTTAAATAAGAAACATTTGTGTTGCCAGATCTTGCAAGAGAAGTTGTCAGATCTTGTTTTTTTGCAAGATCTTTTCAGAAAGATTATCTGTGTGGAAGGATCCTACAAAAATCCCTCTTTCCATAATTTATTATACATACCTGAGGGCGCAAGATCTTGCAAGACAAGAAGATATGCATTAAGGTATCTTGCGAGAAAAGACTTTGGTTTATGACACCTTGAGAGAAAAGAGAAATTGGCAGATCATGTTAGAGACCAGATTTCCTGTGTGCAGAAGAGAGATTTCTGTGTTGGAGGATCATGTGAGAGCAGTAATATTAGTGTTGCCAGATCTTGCAAGAGAAGTTGTCAGATCTTGATGTTTATGCAAGATCTTGCCCATGAATCCATGTTTCCTTAATTTATGTAGAACATATCTGAGGTGCAAGATCTTGTGAGACAAGAAGATATGCGTTGAAGTATCTTGCGAGAAAAGACTTTGGTTTGTGACATCTTAAGAGAAAAAAAACTTTTGACAGATCTTGTTAGAGACAAGATTTAATGTGTGCGGGAGAGAGATTTCTGTGTTGTTAGATCCTGTTAAATAAGAAATATTTGTGTTGCCAGATCTTGCAAGAGAAGTTGTCAGATCTTGTTTTTTTGCAAAGTCTTTTCAGAAAGATTATCTGTGTGGATGGATCCTACAAAAATCCATCTTCCCATAATTTATTATGCATATCTGAGGTCCAAGATCTTGCAAGACAAGAAGATATGCATTAAGGTATCTTGCAAGAAAAGACTTTGGTTTGAGACACCTTGAGAGAAAAGAGAAATTGGCAGATCATGTTAGAGACCAGATTTCCTGTGTGCAGAAGAGAGATTTCTGTGTTGTAAGATCATGTGAGAGAAGAAATATTAGTGTTGCCAGATCTTGCAAGAGAAGTTGTCAGATCTTGTTTTTTTTGCAAGATCTTGGCAGAGAGATATAATCTGTTTTGATAGATTCTACAAAAATCCATGTTTCCATAATTTGTGCTACATCTCTTTTGCCCAAGATCTTGCAAGACAAGAAGACATGCGCTGAGGTATCTTGCAAGAAAAAAACTGTCATCTTAAGAGAGACAAGACATTTCCTTTTGACAGATCTTGTTTTTTTTGCAAGATCTTTTCAGAAAGATTATCTGTGTGGATGGATCCTACAAAAATCCATCTTCCCATAATTTATTATACATACCTGAGGGCGCAAGATCTTGCAAGACAAGAAGATATGCATTAAGGTATCTTGCGAGAAAAGACTTTGGTTTGTGACACCTTGAGAGAAAAGAGACCAGAGACCAGTTAGAGACCAGATTTCCTGTGTGCAGAAGAGAGATTTCTGTGTTGTAAGATCATGTGAGAGAAGAAATATTAGTGTTGCCAGATCTTGCAAGAGAGGTTGTCAGATCTTGATTTTTATGCAAGATCTTGCCCATGAATCCATGTTTCCTTAATTTATGTAGAACATATCTGAGGCGCAAGATCTTGTGAGACAAGAAGATATGCGTTGAAGTATCTTGCAAAGGAAGGACTTTGGTTTGTGACATCTTAAGAGAAAAAAAACTTTTGACAGATCTTGTTAGAGACCAGATTTAATGTGTGCAGGAGAGATTTCTGTGTTGTTAGATCCTGTTAAATAAGAAATATTTGTGTTGCCAGATCTTGCAAGAGAAGTTGTCAGATCTTATTTTTTTTGCAAGATCTTTTCAGAAAGATTATCTGTGTGGATGGATCCTACAAAAATCCATCTTCCCATAATTTATTATACATATCTGAGGTCCAAGATTTTGCAAGACAAGAAGATATGCATTAAGGTATCTTGGGAGAAAAGACTTTGGTTTGTGACACCTTGAGAGAAAAGAGAAATTGGCAGATCATGTTAGAGACCAGATTTCCTGTGTGCAGAAGAGAGATTTCTGTGTTGTAAGATCATGTGAGAGAAGAAATATTAGTGTTGCCAGATCTTGCAAGAGAAGTTGTCATATCTTGTTTTTTTTGCAAGATCTTGGCAGAGAGATATAATCTGTTTTGATAGATTCTACAAAAATCCATGTTTCCATAATTTGTGCTACATCTCTTTTGCCCAAGATCTTGCAAGACAAGAAGATATGCGCTGAAGTATCAGGCAAGAAAAAAACTGTCATCTTAAGAGACAAGATATTTCATTTTGACAGATCTTGTTAGAAACCAGATCTCTGGTGTGCAGTAGAGATTTCTGTGTTGTAAGATCCTGTGAGATAAGCAATAGTCAAGTTGCCTGATCTTGCAAGAAAAGAGACATTTCTGTTGTCAGATCTTGTTTTTTTTGCAAGATCTTAGCAGAAAGATTATCTGTGTGGATGGATCCTACAAAAATCCATCTTCCCATAATTTATTATACATATCTGAGGTCCAAGATGTTGCAAGACAAGAAGATATGCATTAAGGTATCTTGCGAGAAAAGACTTTGGTTTGTGACACCTTGAGAGAAAAGAGAAATTGGCAGATCATGTTAGAGACCAGATTTCCTGTGTGCAGAAGAGAGATTTCTGTGTTGTAAGATCATGTGAGAGAAGAAATATTTGTGTTGCCAGATCTGTTATTCAATCTTGTGAGGGAAGAGATGTCTGTGGTGCCAGATCTTGCAAGAGAGATGTCTTTGCTGTGCGATATCTTGCAAGGGGAAAAATACCTGTGTTGCAAGATCTTGCAAGAGAAGAGACACATGGGCTGTAGATCTTGTGAGAGAGGAGAAGTCTGCGCTTTTAGATTCAGCTGGGGAGATGTGTGGCCTGCCAGATTTTGTGAGATGTGATAACTTTGCAAACACATCTTGTGAGAGAAATGTCTTTGCTGTGCGATATATCTTGCAAGGGGAAAATACCTGTGTTGCAAGGAAGCAATATATGGGTTGCAGATCTTGCAAGGGGTGGGATGCCTATAACTAGATCTTGTGAGAGAAGAGATGTTTGGCCTGTCAGATCTTGCAAGGGAAGGGATCTTGCAAGAGAAGGGATCTTGCAAGAGAAGGGATCTTGCAAGATGAATGATTCCTTTGCTACTAAGTCTTGCGAGAGAGGAGATCTCTATGCTTCTAGATTCAGCTGGAGAACAAGATATATGGCCTGCCAGATTTTTTGTGAAACAGGACATCTTCGATGATAAATCTTGCAAAAGAGGAAATGTCTGATCTTGTGAGAGCAGGGATATCTGCTGACAGATCTTACAGAAGGAGTGATGAGTTTCTTAACAAATCTTGCGAGGAAGGAGGTATCTATGTTGCTAGATCTTGAGTAAGAAATGTTTGTGTGTCTAGATCTTGCAAGAGACAGATATCTATGTTTGAGTATCTTGCAAGAAAAAGATAGAGGGATATCTCAGCAGACAAATCTTTAAGAGAGGACTTGTCTGTAATGCGAGGGCGGAGATATCTTTGTTGCCAGATCTTGACCTGTCGGATCTTGCAAGAGAAGGGATCTTGAAAGAGGAATGTTTCCTTTGCTACTATGTCTTTCGAGAGAGGAGATGAGGGGGATAAGGGCTGCATTTTGTTAGAGGCAGGATATCTTTGCCAAGAGATCTTGCAAAAGAAGAGATGTCAGTGATGTCTGATCTTGCGAGAGAAGGGATAGCTTTGACAACAGATCTTGCAAAAGAAGAGATACCTGCCAACAGATCTTACAGAAGGAGTGATGTTTGTTAACAGATCTTGCGAGGGAGGAGGTATCTATGTTGCTCTTGAGTAAGAAATGTTTGTGTGTCTAGATCTTGCCAGAGACGGATACTTGTGTTTTGGTATCTTGCGAGAAAAAGATAGATAGATATCTCAGCAGATGGATCTTTAAGAGAGGACATGTCTTTGATGCAAGGGTGGAGATATCTCTGTTGGAAGATGCTTCAAGAGCAGAGATATCTTGCAAGAGGAGATATCTGGGTTGCCGGTGTTTGTGAAAGAGAGATTAAAACAGTGTTTGTATTGCAAGATCTTGCAAGAGACGGATATCTATATTTGAGTATCTTGCAAGAAAAAGATAGAGAGATATCAGTGCAGACAAATCTTTAAGAGAGGACATGTCTGTAATGCGAGGGCGGAGATATCTTTGTTGCCAGATCTTGACCTGTCGGATCTTGCAAGAGAAGGGATCTTGAAAGAGGAATGTTTCCTTTGCTACTATGTCTTTCGAGAGAGGAGATGAGGGGGATAAGGGCTGCATGTTGTTAGAGGCAGGATATCTTTGCCAAGAGATCTTGCAAAAGAAGAGATGTCAGTGATATCTGATCTTGCGAGAGAAGGGATAGCTTTGACAACAGATCTTGCAAAAGAAGAGATACCTGCTTACAGATCTTACAGAAGGAGTGATGTTTGTTAACAGATCTTGCGAGGGAGGAGGTTTCTATGTTGCTCTTGAGTAACTTGAGATACTTGTGTTTCGGTATCTTGCGAGCAGATATCTCAGCAGATGGATCTTTAAGAGAGGACATGTCTTTGATGCAAGGGTGGAGATATCTCTGTTGGAAGATGCTTCAAGAGTAGATATATCTTACGAGAGGAGATATCTGGGTTGCCGGTGTTTGTGAGAGAGATTAAAACAGTGTTTGTATTGCAAGATCTTGCAAAAGACAGTATCTGTGTTGCCTGATCTTGCAAGGGAATAAACTAATACGTCAGCTGCGACTTCAGAGAGTTTGTTACTGAAGCTTCAAACACAGTAACGTTAATGTCTCAGGTGATCCTGTCCTTCTCGCAGGATGTCGAGAGGAGGTAAGACTTCATGGTCCAAACTCCTGAAACAGATTCAGGAAATGACTTTTAACACTTCGCTTTTGTTTCTGAATGGTCTCTGAAGTCGTGAAGCCCCGCCCCCTCTGCTGCAGAGCGAAAAATAAAACAAACATCAAATGTTTTAGGAGGCGCCCTTCAGCTTACACTCCACCGTTTTTTACTTCAGAGCTGAAAGAAGTGGAGAGATATTGAATAGGATTCTCTTTTGTATAGATGTGATTAAATGAAAGAGTGTTTTTGTGTGTCTCTGTGTACGGCTGTGTTTATGTATGCCACTAACCTCCTCTTTTTTTTACCAAAACTTCAAAGATTAAATTTGTATTAATAGGAGAAAACATGTTTCTTTCACAACTCCCTTCAGCTCTGCAATTTTCCGTTTGTATTTCAGCACATACAAAAGAGAATTTTCACTTGTGTTTAACGGGCCCTAAAAGCAAAGAGGAATGTACTCCATATAAAAGATTTCTTTTTATTTAACTTCTCTCCGGCTGACTTCATTCAACACACTTCTGCCATGTTCACTTTTTTTGATTCATGATACAAAATAACTCTCCACCAAATCCACCTTTCAAATTAAAGGCCAAGATTTACTCTGCTTTAAGATCAGATAAGATCTGAGAATGGAACCAAAGAGAACAAAGCAGAATGGAAAGACAAAGAACAAAGGAGAATAGAATGGAATGGAACAGAGTAGAATGGAATGGAATGAAAGAAACAGAATGGAATGGAATCAAAAATAATTTAATGTAAAGAAAAAGAACAAAGAAGAATAGAATGGAATGGAACACAATGGACTGGAATCAAAGAGAATTGAATGTAACGATATGAAAGAGAACAAATAAGAATGGAATGAAATGGAATGAAAAATAATGTAGTCAGATTAAATATAAAAGAATGAATGTAACAGAGTAAAATGGGATGGAATGAAAGAGAAGAAACAGAATGGAATGGATTAAATATAATTGAATGTAACGATATGAAAAGAACAAAGCAGTATAGAATAGAATGGAATAAAAGAGAACAAAGCAGAATGGAACGTAATAAGGTAGAATGTAACAGAGTAGAATGGAATGGAATCAAAAATAATTGAATGTAATGAAAAAGAACAAAGAAGAATAGAATGGAATGGATAAAATAAAATAAAATAAAACCAAATAGATTAGAATGTAATGAAACGAAAGAGAACAAAGCAGAATGGAATTGAACACAATGGACTGGAATCAAAGATAATTGAATTTAACAATATAAAAAAGAACAAAGCAGAATAGAATAGAATGGAATGAATGAGAACAAAGCAGAATGGAACGTAATAAGGTAGAATGTAACAGAGTAGAATGGATGGAATGAAAGAGAAGAAACAGAATGGAAAGACAAAGAACAAAGGAGAATAGAATGGAATGTTACAGAGTAGAATGGAATGGAATCAAAAATAATTTAATGTAATGAAAAAGAACAAAGAAGAATAGAATGGAATGGAATGAAATAAGATAAAACAAAATAAATTAGAATGTAATGAAATGAAAGAGAACAAACAGAATGGGATGGAACACAATGGACTGGAATCAAAGAGAATTGAATGTAACAATATGAAAGAGAACAAAGCAGAATAGAATGAAATTTAATGAAAAAGAATGTAATCAAATTAGATATAAATTAATAAAATGGAATGTAAGAGAATACAATGGAAAGGAATAAAGAATAATTTAATGTAATGATATGAAAAAGAAGAATGGAATGTAATGAAAGAGAACAAAGCAGAATGGAGTGGAATGAAATAGAATAGAATAGAATGTAATGGTATTAAAAAGAACAAAGCAGAATAGAATGGAATGGAATGAAAAAGAATGTAATCAAATTAAATATACTGTAAATTAACAGAATTGAATGAAAGACAATACAATGGAAAGGAATAAAGAATAACTGTATCTAATGATAGTGAGATGAAAAAGAACAAAGAAGAATGGAATGAAAGAGAACAAAGCAAAATAGAATGGAATAGAATCAAATAGAATTGAATGTAACAATATAAAAAAGAACAAAGAAAAAGAGAATGGAATGGAATAAAAAGAGAATGGAATCAGATGAAAGAGAACAAAACAAAATTGAATGTTTTGAAATAGAATGTAACAGAGCAGAACGGAATGAAAGAGAACAAAGGAGAATAGAATGATGTGTAATGAAAAAGAATGTAATCAAATGAAATATAAATAATAGAGTGTAAGGAAAGAGAATACAATGAAAGGAAAGAAATAAAGAATAATTGAATGTAATGATATGAAAAAGAAGAATGGAATGGAATGAAATAGAATAAAACAGAATAGAATGGAATGGAATGAAAGAGAACAAAGAAGAATAGAATGGAATGGAATGAAAAAGAATCAAATTAGATATAAATGAATAGAATGGAATGTAAGAGAATACAAAGGAATGAAGAATAGAATGGAATGGAATGATATTTAAAAGAACAAAGAAGAATGGAATGGAATAGAATGAAAGAGAACAAAGCAGAATGGAATGTATTAAGGTAGAATGTAACAAAGCAGAATGGAATGGAATAGAATGAAAGAGAACAAAGTAGAATGGAATGGAATGTATTAAGGTAGAATGTAACAGAGTAGAATGGAATGGAATGTATTAAGGTAGAATGTAACAAAGTAGAATGGAATGGAATAGAATGAAAGAGAACAAAGTAGAATGGAATGGAATGTATTAAGGTAGAATGTAACAAAGCAGAATGGAATGGAATGTATTAAGGTAGAATGTAACAAAGCAGAATGGAATGGAATAGAATGAAAGAGAACAAAGTAGAATGGAATGGAATGTATTAAGGTAGAATGTAACAAAGTAGAATGGAATGGAAGCAAAAATGATGTAATATAATGACAAAGAACAAAGAAGAATAGAATGGAATGGAACACAACAGAACAGAATGAGATCATCAACGATCTGATTGGTTATTGCTTTAATGAATTTTATTGCTGATGTTTACTCTGCGGGAGTTAAACGGTGTGCATATTTACGTTACTCCGATATTTATTGGGACACCGGAGCTTTCATCATGAGACCGGTTCGTCTGCCCACCTTTTGTAAGCTAACCAATGTTTCATCGTCGTTACGTTACAGTTCATAATTTAACGTAGCCTCAAATCAACACATGACCTCATCACTCTGCATCCTGATAAAAGTATCTGAACCATAGACTGTATAAATAAATGGACTTAGTATCCGTGATGTCACCCATCTGTTTCTGAAGCGCTGGTTTGAGGCTAATCGGCGGCGGCAGCCATATTGGAAATGTTGAACTCAACATAACTGCTGTTGAGTGATTGTGACGTAAAGAGGCAGGCTTTGAGCCTCCTCGCCAACAGCTACAGTGTTCCCACCTGTCAATCAAGTCAGCTGTGCCTCTCATTGGAAGACTCGTAATCTCAATATCTTCAAAATTGCGGTGTTATGAAAAAATTCACCCCCCGTACAGTGTGTGCCGATTGAGAAATGAGCTATCCAGACTACACTCGTCTTTTGAACCAGGCTGTAAACATGTTTATTTCTGCTGTGAAGATCGGCTTCTTTGAATGGGTGTGTATGTGGTTTTGGTGCTTCAAGCCAGCCTCTAGTGGACACTGGAGGAACTGCAGTTTTTAATGCTTCTGCATTGGCTTCAATTCTCACGCTTAATCTGAACAATGAAAAGTAGGATTAAAAAAGAAGATCTGTATTCATTCACCTCTCACAATAAATGAGCCGTATTATTAGGGCGATGGTGCTCATGGGAAATGTAGTCTTTAACCCAGGGTCACCAAAGCTTTCTCTAATCTATGGTGCGATTGTTGAGATTGAAGCAGCTCTGACAAAGTGCTTCCAGATGAAGCTGAAACCAGAAGCCGACTTTAAAAAAGTAAAAACGTGTGATACGAAATACTGATGAATGGAAAAGATCATCACATATTCAGCTCCCATAATTGGCCGTAAAATCTTCATAGCTTCTCATGAAAAAGTTATTCAACCATTACCAAAATGAAAAATACATCAGCAGGAATTATTCTCTATTAATCATAACTTTGTGCTTTTGGGAAGGCTGCCAAGGTAAATGGGAGATAATAAAAGACAAATATCTGTTGAGAAAATGAAGAATAGCATCACAGAAATTAATTACCAAGTGGTGTCGGCAAAAAACATGCAAAAAAGGCGATTATGAAGATTGAATGAATGGAGCGTTTAGATAACAGCTTTTTGATGAAAAAAGTTCAAATTTCCCAACGTGGCTCCAATCAAAGGGAGGCTTTGTTAAGTGTAATGTCCTTGTTATTGTATTACATGGTACAAAAGGGAGAATCAGAAGTACATCTTTGCAGCAGAAGAGATTATTTTCACTTCAAAGCGACACACTTCCTTTAACTCCTCTTTTTTTTTTTTATCTATAGACGAATAAAAACACGTTGAACATGTTTACGATTTAAATCCATTTCTTCTTTTGCTCTCATCTTAAAAACACAAACATAATAATGAAGCATATAGAGGTAAATACTCAATAATGTCCAGTACCAAACACACAAGAGCCTTAAACCTGCAGTGTGTGATATGATCAGCAGGGGGCGCCGATCCACGTTAAATTAGCCGTATTTACGTTTCACCTCTATCATCTCTCTCTCTCTCTTCATCTCCCTCTATCCCTCTCTTCAACACGGTCTCAGCAGATGTGTTCTTTCTTTCTTTCTTTCTTTCCTTTTGTTCCTTCATTCTTAAATTTCTTCTTTCTATCATTCATTTTTCGTTTCTTTCATTTCTTTCTCTCTTATTACTTTTTCCTTTCATTCCATTCTTTCTTTCTTTCCTTCCTTCCTTCCTTCCTTCCTCCCTTCCCTCCTTTCTTCCTTCTTTCCTATCTTCCTTCCTTCCTTCTTTCCTTCCTTCCTTCCTGCCTTCCTCTCATCATTCCCTCTTTCTTTCTTCCTTCTTTCCTTCCTTCCTTCTTTCCTTCTTTCTTTCCTTCATTCCTTCTTTCTTTCATTTCTTCTTTCTATCATTCATTTTTCCCTTCTTTCTTTCTCTCTTATTGCTTTTTCCTTTCATTCCTTTCTTTCTTTCTTTCTTCACTTCTCTATTTTCTCCTTTCTTCCTTTCTTTCTTTCTTTCTTCCTTCCTTCCTTCCTTCCTCCCTCCCTCCCTCTCTTTCTTTCTTTCTTCCTTCCTTCCTTCCTTCCTCCCTTCCTTCTTTCTTCCTTCTTTCCTTCCTTCCTTCATGCCTTCCTCTCATCATTCCCTCTTTCTTTCTTCCCTCTTTCCTTCCTTCCTTCTTTCCTTCCTTCCTTCATGCCTTCCTCTCATCATTCCCTCTTTCTTTCTTCCCTCTTTCCTTCCTTCCTTCTTTCCTTCTTTCTTTCCTTCATTCCTTCTTTCTTTCTTTCTTTCTTTCTTTCTCTCTTTCAATGTCTCCTTTTCTTATCCCCTCCTTTCCTTCTGTCATTCCTTCACCATTTATTCTCCTCTTTTTCTTTCTTCTGGTCTCCATCTCTTCTCTCTTTTCTTAGACCTTTCTGGAGTCCCTGAGCTCCCTTGTCTCGTAGGTTCCTCTGGATCTCTGCTGCTGTGGACGTGGTCCAGACTCCAGCTGCTACAACTACTACTATCCGTCTCCCCACTATCATCTCTCTCTCTCTCTCTTCATCTCCCTCTATCCCTCTCTCCAACACGGTCTCAGCAGATGTGTGTCTAACATGAGTCTGGTCCTGCTGGAGGTTTCTGCCTGTTAAAGGAAGTTTGTCCTTGCCACTGTAACTTGCTAAATGCTGCAAAGTGCTCTGCTCATGGTGGAGCAGAGCACTAGTGAATATACTACTGAATATCTTTATTATTGTAGGCTGGTCATATGTTATTTCTAAGCTTTATTGCTTATCCTTGTATTCTTTGCTCTGTATTCGGACCCTAAATCAGCCTAATTATCAAACCTGTTACACAACCTGTGCATTTTTGCCTCGTGGTCATGACTCAAGGGATGTAACAGGATCACAGGAGCAACGCGTCTTTCCCGGATGAGTCTTCATTGATCCGCTTGGGGGTTTATACGTAACAACAAACAGACCAGAATTAGTCCTGACCCATCAAAAGTTTGGACCCTATCCCTACGGGTCCCAGCGTCCAGGTTGACCCGTGAAGACCTTCAAAGTGGAAGGAAGATTAAAAAGGAGTGATAAGAATGCACAATATGAAGGATCCGTGCACGGGTTAGGGGTCAGAGGTCACAGCGGCTGGGTTTCAGTGCAGCATAGTGAAGCAGAGTGATGATACCCGGCAGATTATTTTAAGGAGTCGTAACGACTGATGGAGCAAAACAAATTCCTGCAGCGCCAATTGATGCAGTTTAATGTCTCCAGCTTGTGTGTGAGTGTGTGTGTGTGTGTGCACCATCCATTGTCCTGTCACAATAATCACAGCAGCTCGAGGCTTCATTTAATCAGCTCAGAGTCCCATAATAACTTATCAACCGTCGTAGCTTATAGATGAGGGCTTAATCACCAAAATGCTGCAGTGCCGCTCGCTCTCTCGCTCTCTCACTCTCTCGCTCTCTCGCTCTCTTGCTCTCTCACTCTCTCACTCTCTCGCTCCCTCCCTCCCTCGCTCACTCTCCGACATCAGGGTGAAGCAGCAGACGCTCTGCCTTGCTCCACTCACCTGTCCCCGCGTCTCTACGTTAACACTAAAACATAAATGATAATAATTGATCAGTTTGGACCTCTGGTTTAACAATAAAGGAGATATCTGACTTTCTTTTCTCTCAAAGCTTGAACAACAGTCTTTGTTACATCTCACCTGTATACCTATTTCTGTTATTCAGTTTTATCTAAAGGCAAAGAGATCAATACTTAAAACAAAGAAGTGTTGAAAGAGCTCCTCCAAGGCCGCGCAAGCCTCTGTGCTTCGGTTTGAAGACACTCATAATAAAAAAGGAATAACAGACATTTTCTACAGTTCTGTTTCAAATAAAAATATAAAGACAACCATGATCAATTATTTTTTTGTTTTTTTATTTAACATAAAAAAAAAATCCTGTCAGTGTTTAAAAATGTAGAAGATGATTAAGAAGAAGAGGGATTAAGAAATGTGAGATTTCAAGAACAAAGCTGTAATAATATGAGAAACAGACGTGAATAAATCAGAAAGAGTCAAACATTTACGACAACAAAAGTTTTCAATTCATGCAAAGAGAGATGTTTATTTATGAGACTAAAGTTATAAATCAACAAGATAAAAGTTGTAAAATTTACATGATTAAAGACATAAAAATTACAAGATTAAATGTGTTAAATGTGCTCAATCAAAGTCTTAAATTTACAAAATCAAGGCCATACATTGACAAGATTAAAGTCGTTAAATTAACAAGATTGAATACGTAAAATAAACTAAATTAAGTCTTCAATTTTTAAGATTACGGATGTAAAATTTACAAGATTAAAGACGTAACATTTACAAGATTATATTTGTAAATCAAAGTTATACAATAACAGCATAAAAGTCGAAAACTTTACAAGATTCAAATCATTAAAAATTTACAAGATTAAATACGTAAAAAGGAAGGGATTCAAGTTTTACAGTAACAGCCTAAAAGTTGTAAAGTTTACAAGATAAAAGACAGAAATTGAAGAGATTAAATTTGTAAAATGTAAAAGATTAAAGTCATAACTTCTCAAAATCCAAGTTATACAATAACAGCATAAAAGATTAAAAATTAAAAATGTACAAGATTAAATACGTAAAAAGGACAAGATTAAAGTTGTACATTAATAGCCTAAAAGTTGTAAAGTTTACAAGATAAAAGACAGAAATTGAAGAGATTAAATTTGTAAAATGTAAAAGATTGAAGTCATAACTTCTCAAAATCAAAGTTGTACAATAACAGCACAAAGGTAAAAAATTTTACAAGATTAAAAATGTAAAACTTACAAGATTAAATATGTCAAAGGACAAGATGAAAATCTTTAATTTACAAGATTAAAGTTGTATATTAAAAACATAAAAATTGTAAAAATACAAGATCAAAGGCCTAGATATACAAGGTGAAATTGTACATGAACAGCATAAAAGTTGTAAAGTTTACAAGACTAATGTTGTAAAAATTACAAGATTACATTTGTAAAATGTACAAAATCAAAGTCTTAAATTACAAAATTAAGGCCATACATTTACAAGATTAAAGTCGTAAATTAACTAGGTTGAATGTGTAAAATATACCAAGTTAAGTCTTAAATTTTCAAGATTAAGGACAAACATTTACAAGTTTAAATTTGTAAAATGTACAAAATTAAATTTGTGAATGTACAAGATTATATTGTACATTAACAGCATGAAAGTTGAAAACTTTACAAGATTAAAGACGTAAAAAGGACAAGAGGGAAGTCTTTGATTTACAAGATTAAAGTTTTACAGTAACAGCCTAAAAGTTGTAAAGTTGACAAGATGAAAGAAATCAATTGAAGAGATTATATTTGTAAAATGTAAAAGATTAAAGTCATAAATTCTCAAAATCAAAGCTGTACAATAGCAGCATTAAGGTCAAAACTGTACAAGATTAAAAATCTTTAATTTACAAGATTAAATATGTCAAAGGACAAGATGACAATCTTTAATTTTCAAGATTAAATATGTCAAAGGACAAGATGACAATCTTTAATTTACAAGATTAAAGTTGTATATTAACAACATAAAAATTGTAAAAATACAAGATCAAAGGCCTAGATTTACAAGGTGAAATTGTACATGAACAGCATAAAAGTTGTAAAGTTTACAAGACTAAAGTTGTAAAAATTACAAGATTACATTTGTAAAATGTACAAAATCAAAGTCTTAAATTACAAAATTAAGGCCATACATTTACAAGATTAAAGTCGTAAATTAACTAGGTTGAATGTGTAAAATATACCAAGTTAAGTCTTAAATTTTCAAGATTAAGGACAAACATTTACAAGTTTAAATTTGTAAAATGTACAAAATTAAATTTGTGAATGTACAAGATTAAAATTCTACATTAACAGCATGAAAGTTGAAAACTTTACAAGATTAAAGACGTAAAAAGGACAAGATGAAAGTCTTTGATTTACAAGATTAAAGTTTTACAGTAACAGCCTAAAAGTTGTAAAGTTTACAAGATGAAAGAAATCAATTGAAGAGATTATATTTGTAAAATGTAAAAGATTAAAGTCATAAATTCTCAAAATCAAAGCTGTACAATAGCAGCATAAAGGTCAAAACTGTACAAGATTAAAAATGTAAAATTTACAAGATTAACTATGTCAAAGGACAAGATGAAAATCTTTAATTTACAAGATTAAAGTTGTATATTAACAACATAAAAATTGTAAAAATACAAGATCAAAGGCCTAGATTTACAAGGTGAAATTGTACATGAACAGCATAAAAGTTGTAAAGTTTACAAGACTAAAGTTGTAAAAATTACAAGATTACATTTGTAAAATGTATAAAAAATCAAAGTCTTAAATTACAAAATTAAGGCCATACTTTTACAAGATTAAAGTCGTAAATTAACTAAGTTGAATGTGTAAAATATACCAAGTTGAGTCTTAAATTTTCAAGATTAAGGACAAACATTTACAAGTTTAAATTTGTAAAATGTACAAAATTAAATTTGTGAATGTACAAGATTAAAATTGTACATTAACAGCATGAAAGTTGAAAACTTTACAAGATTAAAGACGTAAAAAGGACAAGATGAAAGTCTTTGATTTACAAGATTAAAGTTTTACAGTAACAGCCTAAAAGTTGTAAAGTTGACAAGATGAAAGAAATCAATTGAAGAGATTATATTTGTAAAATGTAAAAGATTAAAGTCATAAATTCTCAAAATCAAAGCTGTACAATAGCAGCATAAAGGTCAAAACTGTACAAGATTAAAAATGTAAAATTTACAAGATTAAATATGTCAAAGGACAAGATGACAATCTTTAATTTACAAGATTAAAGTTGTATATTAACAACATAAAAATTGTAAAAATACAAGATCAAAGGCCTAGATTTACAAGGTGAAATTGTACATGAACAGCATAAAAGTTTTAAAGTTTACAAGACCAAAGTTGTAAAAATTACAAGATTACATTTGTAAAATGTACAAAATCAAAGTCTTAAATTAACAAGATTAAAGTCGTTAATCAAAGTTGTCAAGATGCAAGGTTAAAGATTAAAGTTGTAAAGTTTACAAGATTTGACTTGTAAAATGTACAAAATCAATGTTGTAAATTTACAAGATTAAAATTGCAGATTGACAAAAATAAAGTTATTTTAAGAGAAAGAATTTGTAATAACAGGCAGTGATCCATTTATATATAAACTGAAATAACGAGCCTGCACAGTCTGCTCTGAACCCGCTCCTCTTGGAATCGTTATTTTTACATGATGGATTCAGAATCCAAATTTTTCTGGCGATGTTGTTCTGATGTGCTGAAAGATTAAGATGACTTAAATATGAAATTTAAGTCTTTAATTCACAAAGTTTCTCCATGTTCCTCGTTTTATTGCCGGCAGCTGGCTGCTCCTCTGATCTCCCTCTGCAAATACCAAACAGGCTAAAATTATGACTGTTCATTTCTCATAAATTTACGACTTCTTTGTTTTAAATTTACAACTTAATTCTCATAATCCCTTCTTTCCCTCCTTTAGCACGGCCCTAATGCTCTGTCGTAATGTGTCTGGATAACAATGACGGCTGGAAAGCTCCTCATTAGAAATGATTGTTTCCTATTATTAACACAAAAACACTTTCAGAATTTCTCAGAGAAGGATGTTTCTCTCAGCTTTCTTCAGTTTGTTTGTTGGAGGACTCCAAAGTTTAGTGATTTGCTCATCCCGCCCATCATGGAGTGAGTCTTGAGTTTATTTCATTTGACTTTGTGAAGACAGCAGGATGAGGTTTCTATCAGGAGCGCTATCTAAATACGACCAGGAGGCGATCTGCAAAGACATGTGAGGTTGACTTTGTCCACAGGGGGCGCCACATCTAAAGTTCCTCACAGGAGCTTTAAGATCTGGCCTTTAAACTGAGCTTGGACTCACATGATGAAACACCCAGTGAAGCTTTATGCAATGTGTATATCACACCAACACCTGGACAGATTCCTGCAGAAGAAGAAACCTGTCTCTGAATCACAAATCAAAAAGTCCAAATGTGTTTTGTTTTTTTTTACTTCATAAGGAAATCTGTGAAGTTGTTCCTGCAGCTCCGTGTTGGAGCTTCATCCGGTAGCAGTTGTTTGTGTATGTGAGGATGAAGTCGCGCCCCCTCTGTCGGCCATATTGGACCGTCAGCTGTTGCGTAACAGAGTCTGACTGTACAGCTGATGGAACAGCTGCTCACAGCTCGTCCAGCTGAACACAAATGGTTTTTTTTTCTGTCCTCACAACAGAGCCGATGATTTCATCAGTGTTGAGTTTCAAAATATTAACTGAGAGTTCAGAGGAAAGAGAGCGTCAGACGGATCACAGAGAAGTCTTTGATAACCTGAAGACCGACGGCGATGAAACTCTGACTGGAGGAACTCAGGAGGAAAGATAGATTAGATTACAAACACTTTGGTGCTGTAGGTTTTCAGCTGACAGCACTGATTTGTTTGTGAGGTTTAAGTGGTCTAGGCTAGAGGTTCCTAAACTTTACCATGCCAAGGCCCCCCAAACAGCATTAGCTTCTGGCCAAGGACCCCCTTTGCAAAGACTTTTATTTTACAAGTTCTTTATTTTATATAAACCTTTATTTAACCAGAAGAAGAACTTAATACAATTTAAAGTCCCTTTCAGTTTCTTGTGTTTTATTAAGGACTGAAATTGATGCTGATTCCTCTTCATGACCTACAAAAGAAAACAAGACCATAAGCAACAAGACTGATGATTTCTATATTTTAATATTTAATGTCTGAAACCGGGGTTAGGAGGTAGGTGCAAGCCCAGCAGCTGAAGAAACAGATCTATTTATATTGGCGCAGATGGAAAGTTCCTCACAGGAGCTTTAAAGTCAAGAGTGTGGGTGATGTTATTTGATCAAATTATGAATTAAACCTAAACTTATTAGTAAAATGGACACTTGGATATAAATCAGCATGATAAGAGATGACAATAAAGACAGGAACCATGTTTAAGAAACATTTATTAGTTGTGCGATTTGATTTTAAAGTTTAACCCATGTCCCATCTGTTAATATGGAGGAGGCGGAGCTTATGAGCTATAATGCAGGCAGTCTGTAGAAGGAGCTGTAAATGTTTTAGCTTCACTTCTCAGGAGTTTTCATGTCATGAATCTTTTTATACAGTCTACTTGTAAGGTTTTTTAATTTAGTTTGCGTTGTTAGAGTTCATACGTTTAATTCAGAGCTTGAACCAATCAGTGAACACCTCGTTAAGAGATGATTAGACCTGAAACCAATGTTAGGAGGGAGGTGCAAACCCAGCAGCTGAAGATACAGATCTTTTTATATTGACACAGACGGAAAGTTCCTCACAGGAGCTTTAAAGTCAAGAGTGTGGGTGATGTTAGAAGATCAAATTACGAATGAATCCTAAACTTATTAGTAAAATGGACACTTGGATATAAATCTGCATGATAAGAGATGACTATAAAGACAGGAACCATGTTGAAGAAACATTTATTTGTTGCGTGATTTGATTTTAAAGTTTAACCCATGTCCCATCTGTTAATATGGAGGAGGCGGAGCTTATGAGGTATAATGCAGGCAGTCTGTAGAAGGAGCTGTAAATGTTTTGGCTTCACTTTTCAGGAGTTTTCATGTCATGAATCTTTTTATACAGTCTATTTTTAGTGTTTTATATTTTAGTGTCCGTTGTTAGTGTTTGTACGTTTGATCCGGAGCTTGAGCCAATCAGTGAACACCTCGTTAAGAGACGATTAGACCTGAAAGTGGTGTTAGGAGTTAAGTGCAAGCCCAGCAGCTGAAGAAATAGATCTTTTCATTATGACACAGACAAAAAGTTCCTCACAGGAGCTTTAAAGTCAAGAGTGTGGGTGATGTTAGAAGATCAAATTATGAATTAAACCTAAACTTTTTAGTAAAATGGACACTTGGATATAAATCAGCATGATAAGAGATTACTATAAAGACAGGAACCATGTTGAAGAAACATTTATTAGTTGTGCGATTTGATTTTCAAGTTTAACCCATGTCCAATCTGTTTATATGGAGGAGGTGGAGCTTATGAGCTATAATGCAGGCAGTCTGTAGATGGAGCTGTAAATGTTTTGGCTTCACTTTTCAGGAGTTTTCATGTCATGAATCTTTTTATACAGTCTATTTTTGGTGTTTTATATTTTAGTGTCCGTTGTTAGTGTTTGTACGTTTGATCCAGAGCTTGAGCCAATCAGTGGACACCTCGTTAAGAGACGATTAGACCTGAAACTGGGGTTAGGAGGTTGGTGCAAACCCAGCAGCTGAAGATACAGATCTTTTTATATTGGTGCAGACAGAAAGTTCCTCACAGGAGCTTTAAAGTCAAGAGTGTGGGTGATGTTAGAAGATCAAATTACGAATTAAACCTACATTTTGTGGAAAAATGGACACTTGGATATAAATCTGCATGATCGAAGCTAGCTATAAAGACAGGAACCATGTTGAAGAAACATTTATTTGTTGTGTGTTTTCATTTTAAAGTTTGACCCATGTCCCATCTGTTAATATGGAGGAGGCGGAGCTTATGAGCTATAATGCAGGCAGTCTGTAGAAGGAGCTGTAAATGTTTTGGCTTCACTTTTCAGGAGTTTTCATGTCATGAATCTTTTTATACAGTCTACTTTTAGTGTTTTATATTTTAGTGTCCGTTGTTAGTGTTTGTACGTTTGATCCAGAGCTTGAACCAATCAGTGAACACCTCGTTAAGAGACGATTAGACCTGAAACCATTTTTTCGGAGGTAGGTGCAAACCCAGCAGCTGAAGATACAGATCTCTATATATTGACACAGATGGAAAGTTCCTCACAGGAGCTTTAAAGTCAAGAGTGTGGGTGACGATATAAGATCAAATTACGAATTAAACCGACATTTTGTGGAAAAATGGACACTGGGATATAAATCTGCATGATCGAAGCTAGCTATAAAGACAGGAACAATGTTTGAGAGACATTTTTTTGAGGTGTGTTTTCATTTTAAAGTTTGACCCATGTCCCATCTGTTAATATGGAGGAGGCGGAGCTTATGAGCTATAATGCAGGCAGTCAGTAGATGGAGCTCTAAATGTTTTGGCTTCACTTTTCAGGAGTTTTCATGTCATTAATCTTTTTATACAGTCTACTTGTAAGATTTTTTAATTTAGTGTCCGTTACTTAGAGTTCATACGTTTAATTCAGAGCTTGAACCTATCAGTGGACACCTTGTTAAGAGACTTTAAGACCTGAAAGTGGTGTTAGGAGGTAAGTGCAAGCCCAGCAGCTGAAGATACAGATCTCTTTATATTGACACAGATGGAAAGTTCCTCACAGGAGCTTTAAAGTCAAGAGTGTGGGTGATGTTAGAAGATCAAATTACGAATTAAACCTACATTTTGTGGAAAAATGGACACTTGGATATAAATCTGCATGATCGAAGCTAGCTATAAAGACAGGCACCATGTTTGAGAAACATTTATTTGTTGTGTGTTTTCATTTTAAAGTTTAACCCATGTCCCATCTGTTAATATGGAGGAGGCGGAGCTTATGAGCTATAATGCAGGCAGTCTGTAGAAGGAGCTGTAAATGTTTTGGCTTCACTTTTCAGGAGTTTTCATGTTATTAATCTTTTTATGCAGTTTATTTTTAGTGTTTTATATTTTAGTGTCCGTTGTTAGTGTTTGTACGTTTGATCCGGAGCTTGAACCAATCAGTGGACACCTCGTTAAGAGACGATTAGACCTGAAACCGGTGTTAGGAGGTAGGTGCAAGCCCAGCAGCTGAAGATACAGATCTTTTTTATATCGACACAGACAAAAAGTTCCTCACAGGAGCTTTAAAGTCAATAAAGACAGAAACCATGTTGAAGAAACATTCATTTGTTGTGTGATTTGATTTTAAAGTTTGACCCATGTCCCATCTGTTAATATGGAGGAGGCGGAGCTTATGAGCTATAATGCAGGCAGGCTTCACTTCTCAGGGGCTTTCATTTCATTAATCTTTTTATGGAGTTTATTTGCAAGGTTTTTTAATTTAGTGTGCGTTATTAGAGTTTGTACATTTGATCCGGAGCTTAAGCCAATCAGTGGACACCTCGTTAAGAGACGATTAGACCTGAAACCGGTGTTAGGAGGTAGGTGCAAACCCAGCAGCTGAAGATACAGATCTTTTTATATTGGTGCAGACAGAAAGTTCCTCACAGGAGCTTTAAAGTCAATAAATCTGCATGATAAGAGATGACTATAAAGACAGGAACCATGTTGAGAAATATTTATTTGTTGTGTGTTTTGATTTTTAAAGTTTAACCCATGTCCCATCTGTTAATATGGAGGAGGCGGAGCTTATGAGCTATAATGCAGGCAGTCTGTAGAAGGAGCTGTAAATGTTTTGGCTTCACTTTTCAGGAGTTTTCATGTTATTAATCTTTTTATGCAGTTTATTTTTAGTGTTTTATATTTTAGTGTCCGTTGTTAGTGTTTGTACGTTTGATCCAGAGCTTGAACCAATCAGTGGACACCTCGTTAAGAGACTATAAGACCTGAAAGTGGTGTTAGGAGGGAGGTGCAAGCCCAGCAGCTGAAGAAACAGATCTTTTTATTATGACACAGATGGAAAGTTCCTCACAGGAGCTTTAAAGTCAAGAGTGTGGGTGATGTTGTAAGATCAAATTACGAATTAAACCTACATTTTGTGGAAAAATGGACACTTGGATATAAATCTGCATGATCGAAGCTAGCTATAAAGACAGGAACCATGTTTGAGAGACATTTTTTCGAGGTGTGTTTTGATTTTAAAGTTTGACCCATGTCCCATCTGTTAATACTGAGGAGGCGGAGCTTATGAGCTGTAATGCAGGCAGTCTGTAGAAGGAGCTCTCAATGTTTTAGCTTCACTTCTCAGGAGTTTTCATGTCATGAATCTTTTTATACAGTCTACTTGTAAGGTTTTTTAATTTAGTTTGCGTTGTTAGAGTTCATACGTTTAATTCAGAGCTTGAACCAATCAGTGGACACCTCGTTAAGAGACTATAAGACCTGAAACCGGTGTTAGGAGGGAGGTGCAAGCCCAGCAGCTGAAGATACAGATCTTTTTATATTGACACAGATGGAAAGTTCCTCACAGGAGCTTTAAAGTCAATAAATCTGCATGATAAGAGATGACTATAAAGACAGGTAGCATGTTGAAGAAACATTTATTTGTTGTGTGTTTTCATTTTTAAAGTTTGACCCATGTCCCATCTGTTAATATGGAGGAGGCGGAGCTTATGAGCTATAATGCAGGCAGGCGTCACTTCTCAGGGGCTTTCATGTCATGAATCTTTTTATGGAGTTTATTTGTAAAGTTTTTTAATTAAGTTTTCGTTGTTAGAGTTTGTACGTTTGATCCAGATCTTGAACCAATCAGTGGACACCTCGTTAAGAGTTGATTAGACCGCTTTATTAAAGCAGTACTGTAAGACCTCTTTCTGAATGTGGAGAAACCACGAGTGTTGGCCCGCGTCCGTTTAAAGTTTGGGTCCCTTTAAGGACACTGTTTAAGAATTAACAGTAGTTTGTTTGTTTGTAACAAAGCGAGTCCATCTGTGTGTGTGTTACTGTCCATTGTCCTGTTTGGAATAATCACAGCCACGGCCTGGTTAAATCACTCCCACACAAACACAACTTTAACACACTTACACGGATTAGGAGAGAGAGCGCCGGCCGGTCAGGTCTGTCGACGTTATTTCACAACGTGTCCCAGTTCCCAGCAGCACCAAGCGACCGGGAGCGCCGGCTCCTGGCACAACGATTGCATTTAATCCCTTTCTCTCTCTCTCTCTCTCTTTTTGTTTTTTTATATAATGTGGGAATGATCTGAGTTCTTGTGAAACTGACATTTCTCTTGTGCTAAAAACATTTGACAGGTTTTAATACTTTCCCCCCTCCCTTCTGTCTACTTCAGGTGCGAATAGGATTTGCCGCCATCGCCGCCCCCGCTGCTGGAAACATACAGGAGGAGAGAAAAAACGAGGTGGACGCAGAATGGAGCAACAAAAAGAAGATTTTTTTTAATGATCAGATATTGTATTTTTTCTTTGTTTTTTTTCATTTTTTTCTCATTTTTTTACCGATTTTTTTATCTCTTGATTGTCGCAGCCCAGATCACGCACAACATCCCCCCGTCCGTCCTGTAATCTCGTCAGAGTCCCGACCCGAAGCGACCCCTCCACAGATGTGAGGTTCACGACAAAAAAAAAGAGATGAGTTTAAATAAGACCGCGGCTCCCAAATTAAAATCAGGAGAGTGCAGGGAGAAATTCAGGGTCACGATCTGTGAAGATAATTGAAATTTCCCTCCCTATTTCTCCTTCCTTTTATCCTCTTTTCATTTTGGTTTCACAAAAGTATAACAATACCAGAGAACATCTTCACCTCGTGTTTGCAGAGACGAGGCTCAGAACACAAACACTATCAGAGAGGCAGCTTGTAGCAGATTTCTAAAATGCCGTAAACAATCAGAGTTAGTGATCAAAGGTGCGAGAGAGTCCTCAACAGCTGCTCGAAGCGCTGCAGCATCCGTTTGAGCTGAAATCCAGATTCTCTTCCAGTAGGAACAGCTCCTTTAAATCCTCAAACATCCTTTAAGAGATTAAAAATCACAACATATTAATAACCCTTGAACTTCTTCTGAAAGAACGGGATAAGGTCCTGTTTTTAATGCATTTATTAAACATTAGGGTTGGTTCTTACACCTCCCCTTTAAAGGAAGCTCCCATCTCACTGTTCTTATTCACTTTTTATATAATGGACAGAAAACGTGTCCAAAAGTCTGAAAAGATTTTAAGCTAAAGGCTTAAGCTACTTTAGGCTTAAAATGAAACAAATTTAATATTTCCAGCATTTATTTTTACATGTTTTTCATGTTTTGATGTGTTTTAATTATGGATGAGGGCAACTGAAAACATTTAGAATTCAGATATTTTTCTTTTTTTAAAAATTCAGATTTTTTTTTTTTGTAATTTAGATTGAAAACATTTTTTACTTTTTTTTTAATTCTGACTTTAGTCCCTGGGGCCTGTTGCACCAGCTCTGTATGAGTCATCTTCTAAGTAAGGGTGTAAAGTCCACACTAAACCATGTGTTGGGACTGGTTAGTTTAAAACTTAAGTTGTTGCACCAAGCGGACAAAAAAGTTCACCTTAATGTCCAAACCTGAGAAAAAACTGACGGAGAAATTATGTTTTCCCTGTATTTGGTGGAAAGCTCTTATTTTGACGGGGTGTTTGTTTAAGAGCTGACTCTCATGTCTGAACTTTGAAAAAAGAAAGACAGAATTGAGAGATCAAGGAGGGAATTCTGACATCAAAGGTGGAATTCTGACATCATAATTCTGACATCAAAGGTGGAATTCTGACATCAAAGGCGGAATTCTGACATCATAATTCTGACATCAAAGGCGGAATTCTGACATCATAATTCTGACATCATAGGCGGAATTCTGACATCAAAGGTGGAATTCTCACATCATAATTCTGACATCATAATTCTGACATCATAATTCTGACATCATAATTCTGACATCATAATTCTGACATCATAATTCTGACATCATAATTCTGACATCATAATTCTGACATCATAATTCTGACATCAGACACAGAATTCTGACATCAAAGGCGAAATTCTGACATCAGAGTTGGAACTTTTTTCTCAGAATTCTGGGAATAAAGTCAGAATTTTGAGATAAAAATCAGAATTCTGACTTTAATTTCAGAATTTGTGGAGGATAAAGAATTCTATCCTCAGAAAAAGAAAAAGAAAATCTTTCAGTGGCTGTAATCTTTGACAATTAGTGCCACAGAAATACTTGTTTTACCTGAGATCTGGCCTTGTTTTTTTTCTTTTGCAAATTTTCTGTTTCTGTTTTTTAAAAATACTCAAATTAAAGTCAGAATTCAGATTTTTTTCTGCCGCCTCAGAATTCAAACCTTAAAGTCAGAATTTTGAAAAAGCAGTCAAACCTTAGATAAAGAAAAACAGTTGCCTTTATACTACACATTAATTAAACATATCAAATTCTGCTCTGATTTCAAAATAAAAGACCCACTCATTCTGGAGAGAAACAACAGATTTTTTTAGGGCAGCTGAAATAAAAAGTTTGATTTAAGGGTTGAGGTCTCGGTAACGTCTCTTTAAGAGGATGATTTCTTTACGTTGATTCGAGGTCAGAAAGAAGCCGATAGTCAGATGATTGTATTTTTTAAAAGTCCCTTAAAAAGAACGTTCCTCAGAACTCTCTGTGATCCAGACTTCACCTCAGGACCCGAACCCTGAACTTTCCCTTTAAGCCCCTCTGAAGGCGGCGGAGCGGCAGTGCAGTGAAGGGGGGGATTAACAGGTTGTGAACTCTGATGGACGGATGTTTGTGGTGGAGGTGATGTTGTGTGTGACCTGAGGACAAGGAGGAGGAGGAGGAAGAGGAGGAGGAGGAGGAGGAGGAGGGTGAACCGGAGCACTGAATGTGTGCCTGCAGCAGCAGTCTTGACTGTACACAGAAACACGTCAACCGACCGACAGTTGAACAGACAGACGGACGGACGGACAGAGGGACAGGGTGGATTTAAAACAAACAAACAAACAAGAAATAAAAAAAAAACAGCAACAAACAACGCCGAGTGCCAAAGCTGGGATCTGCTGCATTCTCACTACACTTTAAAAAAAGGGTTCTTCTTCTTCTTCTTCTTCTTCTTCTTGTAAATAGGATATATATGTTTGTTTGTTTGTTTGTTTTGTTTTTCCTGTATTGCTACGGATTTGTAAAATTTTGCGGTAAAAGAAAATTTGTTACATTTTGTAAAAATTGGAGCAACTCGTCCCCCCCCCCGAAACCCTCCAACGTTTGGTTTTAAACCTCCTTCTTTTTTTTTTTTTTTTTTTTTTTTTATTGCATCCTTCTTTTTTTTTTCTCATTGATGGACTTTTTAAAAACAAACGGTGCCAGCTCGGTGTGTTTTTTATTTCATTTCTTCCTCCGTCTCTCTTTCTCTTTTTTGTACTGAACCAGAGTGGAACCACTACAGAAAAAAAAAGAAAAACAGAACACACACACACACACACACACACACACACACACACACACACACACAAAAAAAAAGACGGACCAGTTGGCAATACTTCAGTCACTTCTTCTTCATCTCACCGGCACTGGACTTCCGCCCGCCACTTCCCTGCTGAGAGGAGAGGAGGGGTGGGATGAAGAGGAGGAGGAGGAGGAGGAGGAGGAGGAGGAGGAGGGGGGACTTCGCTTCACATCTAATCAGATTTAAAAAAACAAAAAACACAAAAAAGCACCTTTGGACCTTTTTTCCTTTTTTTTTTACTGTGCTGAAGTGAAGTCAAGTGCTATTATTATATTATTATATTATTATTATTATTGTAGCCACTCTGTCTGGAACCCTTTTTTGAAGAAAAGCAAAGAAAAAAAAAAAAAAAAAAAAAACACACAGAGGAAAAAAACAAACAAAAAAAAAGAAACTTAAGCCAATCTGCACTTCTTGTTCCGACGAACATGCTTGTATGACCAAGTGACTGTCGTGGATTTTATTTCTTTTTTTTTTTTTTCTTTTTTTTGTTCAAACCGATAAAGGAACAAAACAACTATGTGAAAAAACAACAAAAAAAAGCAGTTGAAACTGTGTAACGGTGGCAAAGCGCAGAAGGATTCAACGGTAACGATCTCACAACACACACTCGACAGTTTAAAAAATCACAACCCAGAATCATGCTGCCTGAATTTAATCTCTTTTCTCTCTTTCTCTCTCCCTTCGCTCTGTCACTTCATCCTCTTTTAGTCATCCGTCTTTCCTTTTTCTCTGTTTTATCTCTCTTTCTCCTTTTTTTCCTCTCTGTCTCTCTTTGTGGTCCCGCACACCATCATCATACACACCTGTAATAAAACAAAAAGCGACAAAAAAAAAAAAAAGATAAATAGCCTTTTATTCAATACATAACTACATGTTGGCTTGGTAGGCTTAGTCGAAACTAGTTCCATTCCGACAAAAAAGAATAATAGTAAAAACAAATATGAGCTTCTTTATGTATTGCTTCTGCCGCTGTAGTGTCCTGGTCAGATTTAAAGATAATACTACATATATCTGAAATACTGTATTTACAAATGCATACCAGGGCTGGCCTCAATGAACAAACACAAACAACAAGGGGAGGGAGGGAGGGAGGGAGGGATAGGGGAGGGGAGGGGGGGTGTTTCAGCTCCGTCCACTGCTTGTTTGAGTCTGTCTATCGCTCGTTTTCCTCCGCTTCAAGTCTTCATAGTTTTTAAACTCGTGGCGATCAGCAATCTCTCGAAGCTCTCTTGCTGCACGTCCGTCTGCTGAGAAGAGAAACCGCAGCGCTGTCAAAGAGACGCTCCCGTTGTTCGCACAGCCTTAGAAAGCTTTCAAAGAAACTCTTATTTTTGCAGGTGTATAGTTTTAAGTGAATATTTTACAGATGAATGATTGAATGTATTTGCTTTTGAGGAGCTCAGTAAATGTTGTGGGGTTTACTGTCTGAATGTTTGAGGAGGAGGAGCGACTCGAGCACGCTGGTCTGAGAGCGTCCGGGTGGTTTCGACCCAGCAGGAAAAAGGACCTAGACGTTTCTTTCTCCCCTTTTAGGACGGCGTTCTTAATCTCTGTTAGCCACTAAGAAGGCTGCAACTACTCTTCCTGGGGTCCACACGGGCAAACGTCACATTTAAAACCCCAAAATCAAAATTCCAAGGCAAAAATAACGTAAATAAACCTTTTAAAATCGTAGTCCCAATATCCCCACATCCCTCAATAGCACTTAAAACTCTTGTGGTTATACCTGAAATTATGTCCCCTATGTAAACATACCAAAACTGCAAACCTCCTGTAATTTATTTTTATTGCAGTATATCGATTTTCCATCCTCTCACACTCACTTCAACTCCTGCAGTACCAAAAATGGCCACACGAGTAAATATCGCTCTCATCGTCAAGACATTCAAAGCTTAAAAAAAACATCACTGACGATAAACTCAGACTAAAATGTACAATTTACTTTTGTTATCAAGATGAGTTGGCACTAAAATGTTCGTGGTTAGCCGCAGTGTTCGTACACCGCTAATTGATGGTTGGCGATTTGTGCTATCGTAAAGTTTAAAGAGCTACAATGCGTAAATATGAACGTTAGAAAGCTCCCGTTTCATACGTCAAAGTTCTGTCCAATTGAGTTCACATTGAAGGATTTCTCAAATACGCAAGATTAAATACTTAGCATTGGGAATGTACGATAAACTCAATGTGGCGCCATACCTAGCATGAATAGGAGGATTGTCAGTTAGCATGATTGGATGGAGTTGTGGCAATTATTGCGCCTCATTTTGCATAGCTATTTGTCGCTATAAAATTAAAAAAATTAAGTTATTTGAGTATTCAACCATCGTATAGTCGTTACTGATAAAGTACATCTCCCTACTTCGCTGTCAACATGTTTAATTTTGCTGTAATCGTGTTTTTATTCGTACCATGGCGATCTAATGTTGTTTTCTTGGCTTTTTGAGCCAGCCTCTAGTGGACACTCCAGGAACTGCAGTTCAGCAACAACGCTTGAGGTTAATCACAAACTCTGAGCTTTCTTAAATGAAATATTTTATTCGTTAGCAGCCTGAATAGCTAGCTTAAGAACTCCCAGTACGTACGCGAGAGAGATATCGTGACGAAATAGTTCCTGCGTTTTCCCGTAAGCTAGAATGTAAGCACTTAGCTTGATGAGTGGTCACCGAGCCCTTTCTCTCTTTCACTCTTTAGATGAAGTTTGAATGTCCGATCTTATTTTAGGAAGAACTCGTAACGTATTCCAGATTTTATTCACTCGACAGATCCGAACTCTTTGGATGTACTCTGCCGGGTCGGCACGAGAACGACGAGTGTGCCCGAGTCCTTCCTCTGTTTCATTTAAAGTCGCTCTGTTCGCTCATTATGAAATATATATATCGCGTGCGCCTGGTTTTCCCTTAACAAAGATTTACAGCTCTGATGGTACAGGTGGTCGACAGTCACGGCTGTTAGAACGGAAATCTGACGACTGAGATTTGATTGGATTTCAACCCTTATTTGCGATCAGAGAACATTTCCTGTCCACTCCAGTCCCAGGTTTTGATTCTGAAACATCAGGTGTTTAGCTAAAACTAGAGACAGAAGTGAGGCTTTTCAGAAAACCCTGCTTCCACTACATCCTTGACTTTTCCAATTTGTGCACAAACTGCCGAGCAAAGTAGAGAACTACCGATCTAATTCGGATGTAGTTGTCCGGCATCTTTTCATCCTCGGTCTTCAGCTGGCTTTTGATTTAAAATTGCTTTGTGGCACTTTGATTTTAACACCAATCACCAAAAATCTGAGGCAGAAAATGAAGTTAGAATACCAGTCGTCAAAGGGGATTGCTCTGATTGTACTTCTGGATCCAGCACACTTGAGATTTCTCCACTTTTGGAAGCTTGAGGAAGCTTTTCTTTTTCGACTTGAATCAATGACAAAAAAAGGAACTTTTAAGAGAAACTTCCGGACATTTAAAAACGGCGTTAAAGCCGTCGTGCTCGATTCGAACTCAGACTTTCTTGCGCTGAAAAATCCACGTGCAGGAGGAACTGACAGGGTTCACGAAGCAAGCTGAACACCAGCTGCAATCCCAAATCAAGGCTGATAACTGATGTATTCTCTTTTTGCACAATTACAATCATGAACAAACACATCCACCCCCCTCTAAAAAAAAAGGAACCAAAAAGTCTCTCTCAGTTCTTGTAGTTTGATTAGACGCAAGCTCTTCAAAAGATTTCAAACATCAACAACAGGATAAAAAAAGACAAGTCAGGAGGCCTGTATTTGGCCGCATTTTGATTAAAAGGTAGCGTTGTTTCAGATCTCTCTGAAGTCAGACGTGTTTCCCTTGAGACTGGAGTGTAGATTAAACCGCTACTGATAAAGACACAACAAAGAGACATTTTCACACACCAACAACTCTTCATGAGGAGGAAATGTAACCATGAAGAGACGCTGCTGTCTGCTGTCGTCCCGTTTGAGCTGCGCAGTTAAAGTGATCGCGCTTGGCTCTGTTTTCAGAAGCAGCAGGTCGGTTTAGGATCATTTTTTGGGGGAAACCAGGCGCACTAAATGTCTTTTAAGAGGAGTTGAGGCCAGCCCTGCTTCATAACTGAGGTTCTGCTTCTTCTACTACTGCTACTATCAAACAACCAGCCCTGGGCACAAAAACAGGCCTGAACACTCTTTCAAACTCGAGGTGCGTTTCATTTTTAAAATTCATATACCAGCATTTTTAAAAAGTCTAAACCAGAAAACAAATGTTTAAGTTGAGTCCCCGAGGTGATGGAGACGCTTTCGTTTATCTGCTTGTGGCCTGACGTGAGGTTTCTCTTCCTCAGTTTGAGCTCCGGGTCGAGAGTGTGTCTGTAATTTTTTGGACTTCTAAACGATAAAAATAGCCATCGATGTTTGTTTTTCACTGTTTGAGAAGTATTCGAGTCCTGTTTCTGTCGCCCAGGTCAGCAAAACAATCTGTTGATGTCTGCTGTATTTCAATAAAACACAGCCTTTTTCAAAGGGTACACCTTTCTCTCTGTGTCATTTCTGTGTGTGTGAGAGTGCCGCTGGTGCTCAGGATGGAAGGACAGAGCCCTGAAGAGACACCTTAAGAAAAAGATGAGTGCAGGTGTTCCTTGTGGTTGCTGGTAGAAAGGTAGAGTGCAAATTCAACACCTGCAGGAATGATGAAACTCTGCACAGAATAACAGATTCAAATTATTTGCATGTAATAAGTTATATTTTGCGATATGGCTCTGCTCTGGGAGCTCACTGCCCTTCCAGGTGCCTAGGTGGAATACCAAAGCTTGAGGCAAGCAGAGCACATCTCCACTCTCTTTCATGAGCACACATGGAAAGCCAAGTCAGGGAGAGCACACCTCCCCTCTCTTCCATGAGCAAACATGGAAAGCCAAGGCAGGGAGAGCAAACCTCCCCTCTCTTCCATGTGTATACACAAAAAAGTTGAGGCAGGGAGAGCATACCTCCCCTCTCTTCCATGTGTATACAGGAAAAGCCAAAGCAGGGAGAGTAAACCTCCCTTCTCTTTCATGAGCAAACATGGAAAGCCAAGTCAGGGAGAGCACACCTCCCCTCTCTTCCATGTGTATATATGAAAAGCCAAGGCAAGGAGAGCACACCTCCCCTCTCTTCCATGAGCAAACATGGAAAGCCAAGGCAAGGAGAGCACACCTCCCCTCTCTTCCATGAGCAAACATGGAAAGCCAAGGCAGGGAGAGCAAACCTCCCCTCTCTTTCATGTGTATACATGAAAAGCCAAGGCAAGGAGAGCACACCTCCCCTCTCTTCCATGTGTATACATGAAAAAGCCAAGGCAGGGAGACCACACCTCCGCTCTCTTCCATGTGTATACACGAAAAGCCAAGGCGAGGAGAGGACACTTCCCTTCTCTTTCATGAGCAAACATGGAAAGCCAAGGCAGGGATAGCACTCTCTTCCATGTGCTATGCAAAAAGCTGAGGCAGGGAGAGCACACCTCCCCTCTCTTACATGTGTATACACGAAAAGCTAAGGCAAGGAGAGCACAACTGCCTTCTCTTCCATGAGCAAACATGGAAAGCCAAGGCAGGGATAGCACACCTCCCCTCTCTTACATGTGTATACATGAAAAGCCAAGGCAGGGAGAGTACAACTCCCCTCTTTATTATGTGTATACACGAAAAAAGGAGGCAAGGAGAGCACACCTCCCTTCTCTTTCATGAGCAAACATGGAAAGCCAAGGCAGGGAGAGCATACCTCCCTTCTCTTCCATGTGTATACAGGAAAGGCCAAGGCAGGGAGAGCACACCTCCCCTCTTTATCATGTGTATACACGAAAAAGCCGAGGCAAGGAGAGCACACCTCCCTTCTCTTTCATGAGCAAACATGGAAAGCCAAGGCAGGTATAGCACACCTCCGCTCTCTTCCATGTGTATACACAAAAAGCCGAGGCAGGGAGAGCACATCTCCCCTGTCTTCCATGTGTATACACAAAAAGCTGCAGAAGAAAAGGAGGAGGAATAGTAAGGATTGTTTTTAACTTACTTTTGTGCATTGTCTTTACACTGCTTGGCAGTACCTGCACCCAAATGGACTTGAAGCACTTTGTTCCTCTCACTGATCTTGTTTCCTCTTGTCTAGATCTTTGCTTGTGTTGTTCTTGTTCGAGTTGTACGTCGCTTTGGATAAAAGCGTCTGTTAAATGACATTGTAACATTTTAACATTGTAAACCAAACACTGAAATGCAAAAAGGCCAAAGTTCTCCTCTTTGGTTTGGACGAAAGTGAAGGAAACCATTTGTGGATTTCTTCCGGCGCTCAATCTGATCTTAGGAAATGAGGAACTCCAACATGCTTGGCCTCTCCGTCTCTTGGAACTGGTCCTGTGAAGAGAGGCCGATTCCACCTGTTAAACCCTCTTCAGTCGGCGGGGAGAGATGGTGGAGATGAGAGGAAGGGGAAAAAGGTTTAGAAGTAAATAAACTTTCACGGCCTTCAAACCGTGGATGCCTGATGGAACTGTAAAGACGAGGGAGGCGTTTCCATCTCCGCTCCGCTCATCCTGGATGTTCTCCACGTCGCTGAGCCCATCCCAGGCAACGCTGTAATATCAGGTCTGTATTCTCGGAGGATATCACGGTGCTGGTGTTAATTTAAGATAAGCTCTGCCTTTGGAATCACAATGAGAATGAAGGGGGCTGTAAAAAAAATTAAAAATGAATGAGAATAAAGGTGAGGAATCATATTCTGGGCTGATAGCAGCACACAGCGGATTGAAAGCTGTCGTACCCTCGGAGCGCTCGCCGTGTAGAGGTGTGTGCTTCCTCCAGTGATGTGTGTGTGTGTCTAAATATTCACAGCGTTTGGAGTTTGAGCTCGTGTCTCTGCAGATAAATCGACATGCAGGAGATGAACGTTCCTACAGAATACACTTCTTGTGTATGAAGCTGCGTTCGAGCCCCGTGGGAAATCAGGTAAATACGAGCGCTCCACTTGAAACACTGTTTTTGTCACCTTCCCAGAACACCTCTTCAAATTCAAGCCTTGATAACAAAAAGGAAAAAAGTACTGGTTCAAGTCAAAGAATAACCCATTTCAAAATCAGAATCATCATTTTACTCCTCGTACAAGGATTATATTTTGTCTTATTGTCTTTAACACCATCATTCCTCTCATGGAACAGGGTTTCTCTTCTTATTGCTTTCGTTTGGAGGATTGGAAAACGTGCACAAAGTAAGTAATAATACATAATTAGATGTGGATTGTAGAGTATGTGTTGTCCTGCTGTGCAGCGGCAGACCAAAGCAATCGAGCTGCAACGGCAACAATTACTTCCATCAGGAGGAATGTGCAAATTCAGAAAGAATGCAAAAGTGAAAAAGTCAAAACTATGGAGCCCCTGATGGGACAAAAAGGAAACAAATGAAGGTTAACGTTAAGAAAGTTTTCTGGGAGCTTATTATTTCCTTGTTTTGTATTTCTTGGAATGTTCTTATTTTATTTTGTAGCATTTACTTTGTTTTCTGTCATACTTTTAAGTCTCAGTTCAGTGTTTCCTGTTTTATTTTGTAGTATTTTCTCCCAGTGGGTTAAGTCTAGTTTGACTTCCTGTGTTCTCCCACCTTGTTGATTGTGGGCCCCGCCCTCTCTGCCTTCACCTGTGCCTCGTTGTCTCACCTGTGTCTCGTTGTCTCACCTGTGCCTCGTTGTCTCACCTGTGTCTCGTTGTCTCACCTGTGTCTCGTTGTCTCACCTGTGCCTCGTTGTCTCACCTGTGCCTCGTTGTCTCACCTGTGCCTCGTTGTCTCACCTGTGTCTCGTTGTCTCACCTGTGCCTCGTTGTCTCACCTGTGCCTCGTTGTCTCACCTGTGTCCCATTGTCTCACCTGTGCCTCGTTGTCTCACCTGTGTCTCGTTGTCTCACCTGTGCCTCGTTGTCTCACCTGTGCCTCGTTGTCTCACCTGTGTCTCGTTGTCTCACCTGTGCCTCGTTGTCTCACCTGTGCCTCGTTGTCTCACCTGTGCCTCGTTGTCTCACCTGTGTCTCGTTGTCTCACCTGTGTCTCGTTGTCTCACCTGTGCCTCGTTGTCTCACCTGTGTCTCGTTGTCTCACCTGTGTCTCGTTGTCTCACC
This sequence comes from Notolabrus celidotus, assembly GCF_009762535.1. Classification (NCBI taxonomy): domain Eukaryota; kingdom Metazoa; phylum Chordata; class Actinopteri; order Labriformes; family Labridae; genus Notolabrus; species Notolabrus celidotus. Next base: position 31,409,435 of record NC_048287.1, on the reverse strand, counting down.
TGTGCCTCGTTGTCTCACCTGTGTCTCGTTGTCTCACCTGTGCCTCGTTGTCTCACCTGTGCCTCGTTGTCTCACCTGTGTCTCGTTGTCTCACCTGTGTCTCGTTGTCTCACCTGTGTCTCGTTGTCTCACCTGTGCCTCGTTGTCTCACCTGTGTCTCGTTGTCTCACCTGTGCCTCGTTGTCTCACCTGTGCCTCGTTGTCTCACCTGTGTCTCGTTGTCTCACCTGTGCCTCGTTGTCTCACCTGTGCCTCGTTGTCTCACCTGTGTCTCGTTGTCTCACCTGTGTCTCGTTGTCTCACCTGTGTCTCGTTGTCTCACCTGTGTCTCGTTGTCTCACCTGTGCCTCGTTGTCTCACCTGTGTCTCGTTGTCTCACCTGTGTCTCGTTGTCTCACCTGTGTCTCGTTGTCTCACCTGTGTCTCGTTGTCTCACCTGTGCCTCGTTGTCTCACCTGTGCCTCGTTGTCTCACCTGTGCCTCGTTGTCTCACCTGTGTCTCGTTGTCTCACCTGTGTCTCGTTGTCTCACCTGTGTCTCGTTGTCTCACCTGTGTCTCGTTGTCTCACCTGTGCCTCGTTGTCTCACCTGTGCCTCGTTGTCTCACCTGTGTCTCGTTGTCTCACCTGTGTCTCGTTGTCTCACCTGTGCCTCGTTGTCTCACCTGTGTCTCGTTGTCTCACCTGTGCCTCGTTGTCTCACCTGTGTCTCGTTGTCTCACCTGTGCCTCGTTGTCTCACCTGTGCCTCGTTGTCTCACCTGTGTCTCCTTGTCTCACCTGTGTCCCGTTGTCTCACCTGTGCCTCGTTGTCTCACCTGTGCCTCGTTGTCTCACCTGTGCCTCGTTGTCTCACCTGTGTCTCGTTGTCTCACCTGTGTCTCGTTGTCTCACCTGTGCCTCGTTGTCTCACCTGTGTCTCGTTGTCTCACCTGTGCCTCGTTGTCTCACCTGTGCCTCGTTGTCTCACCTGTGTCTCGTTGTCTCACCTGTGTCTCGTTGTCTCACCTGTGCCTCGTTGTCTCACCTGTGCCTCGTTGTCTCACCTGTGTCTCGTTGTCTCACCTGTGTCTCGTTGTCTCACCTGTGCCTCGTTGTCTCACCTGTGCCTCGTTGTCTCACCTGTGCCTCGTTGTCTCACCTGTGTCTCGTTGTCTCACCTGTGCCTCGTTGTCTCACCTGTGTCTCGTTGTCTCACCTGTGCCTCGTTGTCTCACCTGTGTCTCGTTGTCTCACCTGTGTCTCGTTGTCTCACCTGTGCCTCCTTGTCTCACCTGTGTCTCGTTGCTCATTACCCAGTGTGTGTTTAGTCTCTGTGTTTCTCCCTTCCTGTTACCCTTCCGGTTTCTTCCTGGTGGATTTGGGGATTTTGTTGGACACTTTGAGTAAGCCTCCTTTCTTGTGTTTCCTTTATACCATGTTGCTTTTGTCCTCCACCTTCCTCATTTTAAAAAATGTTAAAACCTTTGGAGGGCAACTCCATTTGTTGGCCGGTGAATTGAAGGTCCACTGGAGTAGAACTCAGGATTTACATTTAGACCAATAAATTCTGCCTTTTTCTTTTTGTTCCTGCTTGAAACCCAAACTTATGCAAACACACTTGGTCTTAGAGGGAAACCAAAACTCTCCAGACACTTTCATAAAAGATATCTGTTAATAAATCAATCAAGCTTTATTTATAGAGCACCTTCAAATCAAATGCAACCTAACGTGCTTTACAGCGACTGAAAACAAGAAAGAAGCAGAAATAAAAAAAATGGCTAGACAAATAAAAAAATAAAAATAGATTTTAAAATAGAGACTAATGCACACCGACTGTGTAATTAAAATGAGTTAAAGCGTCAAATTAATATTAAGAATGTAAATAGTAACAATAAATAGATTTAAAAAGGGTAAGGATAAGAGTTGAAAATAAAATTAAGGCAAAAAATGTCAATAAAACTGAGTAGATACATTTAAATAAATACATAAAAATAAAATAAGATAAACAGTTAAAATAATAAAATAATGAAGCAACATTTAAACCAATATAACAGTAAAAAGTAAGTAATACAATTTTAAAACCGTACATAAAAGCCAAACTGAATAAATACGTTTTTAGTTTACGTTTAAAAGTCTCAATATCTCTAATAAATATCTCAATGAAATTCTTAAATAATAACAAGAAAATAGGAATAAATGAATACATAAAAAATTCTAATAATAAATAATGAATACAAAAAACAAACAAACACAAATATGCCCTTTTAAGGAGATCCATCAACTTGTGATGTCACAAATTGACCAGCTGTTCAGAGCAGCCTGCGGTCTCATCCTGGGATTACTCCAACACACCTTTACCTCGCAATTTAAAACTTTGCCCATGTTTACCTTTGACATCCAACATTTCAACTTCATATTTGATTTTTTAAATATTAACAAAAAATATTAGTCAGACTATATAATAATAATATATTTATATATGTTGTAAGATATGCTTATTCTTTACCTCTTTAATTTTAATTTTAATTGCTAATAACGTTTTAATAATTGATATTTTATAGGCTCTTGTTTGCTTTATCTTTTTTCCCACTGTCTACTTTGCTACTGTGACACTTGAATTTCCCCATTGTGGGACGAGTGAAGGACTATCTTATCTTACTTTATTTATTTTTATATATTTTTTGGCCTTTTTGTCTTAATTTGACAGGACAGCTGAAGATAGACAGGAAATGTGGGGAGTAGAGAGAGGGGGAAGACATGCAGGACAGCATGTCTGGTCTTCAACCAGCCTAAGACAGCTCATGTCACTCCCCTGCTCATGCAGCTACACTGGCTTCCAGTTGCAGCTCGCATCAGATACAAAACTCTAGTCATGACTTACAAAGCAGGAACCAAAACCACTCCAGTTTACCTGGAACCCCTCATCCAAGTCTACTGCTGCACCCCTTCTCGCCCGCTACGCTCAGCCTCTGAAAAGCGCCTAGTGCTTCCAGCACACAAGGCCTCAAAATCACTAGCTGGACTCTTCTCTTCTGTTGTCCCTAAATGGTGGAATGAATTGTCCAACTCCATTCGATCTGCAGAGTCCCTCTCTACTTTCAAAAGACAGCTAAAGACCCAGCTCTTTAGGAAGCACTATGCACTTAGCTAGACTGTTCTCCACTGTTGTCCCCAGGGGCAGATCATTTCTTCCAGCTACAGTTGACTCTCACTGTCCTGCTCTACTCTGGGACTCTGTGTTCAGGTCTGGAGTGACCCAGCACTTGGTACTTTGGTCATTATTGTGGTGATGTTAATTGTTGATGATGATAATGGAAGGTCTTAAATGGTTTGGTTGCTTCATTGTAGATGTTCCTTATTTACTTTGTGCATTGCCTTTACACTGCTTGGCAGTACCTGCACCCAAATTGACTTGAAGCACTTTGTTCCTCTTACTGATCTTGTTTCCTCTTGTCTAGATCTTTGCTTGTGTTGTTCTTGTTCTCGTATGTACGTCGCTTTGGATAAAAGCGTCTGCTAAATGACATGGTAACATTGTAACATTGTAACATGCAGGAAATGGTCGACCGGATGGGAATCGAACCGGTGACGAGGACTGTAGCCTCTGTTTGTGGGGCGCTTAGACCGCTAGGCCACCACCAGCGCCTCGGACTATCTTATCTTATCTTATCTTATCTTATCTTATCTTATCTTATCTTATTAACAAAGATGAAGGTTTTCAATAATTGATGCTTGAGCTATCCTATGTACCTGCCTCTTTGAAAAGCTGGTAGTACTCACTGCAGCCATATTACAAAGTGAAGGAATTACAAACCAATCAAGAATTCGACTTTAGTTTGAACTAAATCTGATTAGTTATGATCCCAACTTTTCATGTTAATGAATTACAAAGGTTTTAGTCGGCATTATTGTTCAGTAATCCAAAATCTGTTGGTGTGAATTAGTTAAAAACGGAGGAGCTTCTCTTCAATTTGGCTTTTTAATCTGCTTTGTTTTTAAAACCAAACTTTAATCATGATTGTGTTTGACTCTCCAAACTGTAAGGAGACAGAAAAGTCAGATTTTGTGCATGAACAGGAATAAAAGAGGAATGTTCTCTCCTGTGTTAAAGTGTTGTATCCTTACACCTCCATCCACAGGCATGGTGGGCCGCTGGTTTAACTCCCCCCCTCGCCTGGGGACTCTGAGCGAGGCCTCCCCTCCTCCCTCCCACCTCCTCCTCCTCCGAGGCTCTCCGGCAGCAGCCTGCGTTTGTACTCTGCAGCTCCCAGGTGTGAGCGAGTGTAAGTGTGTGAATGTGAATCAGGATGTTGTTGAGAAACACGGCGCTCGCTCAGATAAGCTCCCCGGCATGAATAAAAAAAAAAAAATCCAAATGTTAAATTTTTTTTTTAAAGATCCTCTGTCCCCGGAGACGCATACACCTAGATTTCCTCCACAAACTCCAGGGATTCAAAAGGAGCGTCTTTATGCCGCTCTATCTCTTAAAATGTTCGACACACACACCCCGCTGTGTGAGGATGTTCAGCAAGTCTCTCGTGTTTGAGTCCTGAAAACCTTCAGCTGCACTTGAAATCAAAAAGGAAGTGGAGACATCAGCGGTCAAACAGCAAACAGAAGGCGACTCGCGGGGAGACAGATGCCGCTGTATGGAGTAAACATTGTTACATAATGCGTCTCCGTCTTAATTGGCTGCTTAGACACAGCCACCATTTTCTTTGCATGTCAGTTGCGTGCAGCACAGCGACCAGGATGACCATAAACTCTCTCAGAGAGGCTTATGCAACTGGTCATTGTGTAATTGCTTTTCTTCACTCTCTGTTTAGCTTTTTAATTGCTGTGTTGCATCACCCAGCAGTGTGGTTCAATGCTCAAGACGAAGAAGTGCAGATACTTACAGAGACTCTGACATCATCTGATATGTTTCAACAGAGCGGGTCTAGAGCGTACTCTATGTTCTATTATTAACAAAGACCCAACATCAAGACCGGATCAGATCCAGTCCCCTCTTCCAGACAGGACTCAGTCTGATCTCATCTTAATCCACCATGAGCAGAGCACTTTGCAGCATTTAGCAAGTTACAGTGGCAAGGACAAACTTCCTTTAACAGGCAGAAACCTCCAGCAGGACCAGACTCATGTTAGACACACATCTGCTGAGACCGTGTTGGAGAGAGGGATAGAGGGAGATGAAGAGAGAGAGAGATGATAGTGGGGAGACGGATAGTAGTAGTTGTAGCAGCTGGAGTCTGGACCACGTCCACAGCAGCAGAGATCCAGAGGAACCTACGAGACAAGGGAGCTCAGGGACATGAAGAGACATGAAGAGAGAGAAAGAAAGAAAGAAAGAAAGAAAGAAAGAAAGAAAGAAAGAAAGAAAGAAAGAAAGAAAGAAAGAAAGAAAGAAAGAAAGAAAGAAAGAAAGAAAGGAAGGAATGAATGAATGATTGAAAGAATGAAAGAAAGAAAGAAAGAAAGAAAGAAAGGAAAGACAGAAAGAAAGAAAAAAAGAAAGAAAGAAAGAAAGAAGAAAGAAAGAAAAAAGAAAGAAAGACAGAAAGAAAGAAAGAAAGAAAGAAAGAAAGAAAGAAAGAAAGAAAGAAAGAAAGAAAGAAAGAAGGACAGAAAATAATGAAAAAGGAAAGAAAGACAGAAAGAAAGGAAAAAGGAATGGAAGAAAGATAGGAATGAAAGGAAAATGGCAAGAGTGAAAGAGCACAAGAAAGAAAACAAAGGAAAGAAAGAAAGGAATGAATGAATGATTGAAAGAATGAAAGAAAGAAAGAAATAAAGGACAGAAAGAAAGAAAGAAAAAAAGAAAGAAGGAAAGGAAAGAAAGAAAGAAAGAAAGAAAGAAAGAAAGAAAGAAAGAAAGAAAGAAAGGATGAATAACAGACCCAAAAAAGGAATCTACAGCAGAGATCCAGAGGAACCTACGAGACAAGGGAGCTCAGGGACTCCAGAAAGGTCTATGGTTAGTAACTTTAATGGGACAGGAAGAGTTAAAGTGAGAGACAGGCAGAGAGAGGAGAGAGAGGGAAAGACAGGATCCCAGGGTGTCAGTCTAAGCCTATAGCAGCAGAACTAAGACCTGGTCCAAGCCTGATCCAGCTCTAACTATAAGCTTTATCAAAAAGGAAAGTTTGAAGCCTACTCTTAAAAGTAGAGAGGGTGTCTGCCTCCCGGACCCTGACTGGTAGATGATTCCAAAGGAGAGGGGCCTGATAACTGAAGGCTCTACCTCCCATACTACTTTTAGAGACTTTAGCAGGCCTGCATGTTGGGGGCGTAGTGTTCTAGAGGGGTAATAGGGCACCATGAGGGACAGTGTGTGCGTTTACTTACTTCCCACATTTGCACATTTATTCCTTCCAAAAGGCTTCATGAGATATTTTACTCCTGATGTGTGTGTGTGTGTGTCAGTGTGTGTATGTGTGTGTGTGTGTGTGTGTGTGTGTTAAACTCACACTGCTTTACTATGAAGACTAAACATAGAAATACTACGCGGGGTAAATCTGCAGGTAGGAGGAGAGAGAGGGAAGAGTTGTTTGTGTCTGCTGCTGAACTTTGACCTCCATCTAAAGGGCAGAACATGAATCAGCATATGAAACATGGCAGCTTGATTTGTTGTCTGAATGCCTTCAAAGACGTTAAAAGAGCTGTTTGTGCCGGCGACCAAAGCTCGTAACAAAACAAATGTGCTCCAGCGCGGAGCGAGCAGAGCTTCGGTGAGTGAATCATTAAATAGTGAAAGGTGGGTGTTCATCTCTATCCTTGTATTAACAGAGACTCAAACCCTGCAGATCTCTACAGTTCACACTCTGCACAGAATAATAATCAGATACTTATTGATCCCTGTGAAGAAATGCTCTTTTTGAGAGTCTTAAACGCGGAGGTCAAAGGTCAAACCGAGCCGCCCCGGAGCTGCTGAGGATTCAGACTCTCTCTCGCTGTCATTCGTGTGGTTTTTTCCTCAGGATTGCTGCATCTCAATTCAGGAGCCGTTCCTTTTTGAAGCGCGAGGTCCGGAGAGGTGCGACCTTAGAGACGACCTGAAGTCTCCAATTAAACGGAGCGGGAGTCACATCCACAGGTGTGTTCAGAAAACCACGTCAACAAGCATCTCCCTGATTTATCTGTGTGTAGAAGCTCACGATGCTAACGCTAAATACACTGAATTTTAAACATTTCTCACTGTGACTAACGGCAGATCATCTTCATCCACCATGAGCAGAGCACTTTGCAGCATTTAGCAAGTTACAGTGGCAAGGACAAACTTCCTTTAACAGGCAGAAACCTCCAGCAGGACCAGACTCATGTTAGACACACATCTGCTGAGACCGTGTTGGAGAGAGGGAGAGAGGGAGATGAAGAGAGAGAGAGAGAGATGATAGTGGGGAGACGGATAGTAGTAGTTGTAGCAGCTGGAGTCTGGACCACGTCCACAGCAGCAGAGATCCAGAGGAACCTACGAGACAAGGGAGATCAGAGACTCCAGAAAGGTCTAAGAAAAGAGAGAAGAGAGGGAGACCAGAAGAAAGAAAAAGAGGAGAATAAATGGTGAAGGAATGACAGAAGGAAAGGACGGGGTAAGAGGGGGAGACAAAGGATGAAGAAACATGGAGAGAAAGAAAGAATGAAAGGAAAAAGGAATAAAAGAGAGAAAGAAAGAAAGAAAGAAAGAAAGAAAGAAAGAAAGAAAGAAAGAAAGAAAGAAAGAAAGAAAGAAAGAAAGAAAGAAAGAAAGAAAGAAAGAAAGAAAGAAAGAAAAAGAGTAGGAATAAATGGTGAAAGAATGACAGAAGGAAAGGAGGGGATAAGAAAAGGAGACAAGGATAAAGAAAGAAAGAAAGAAGGAAAGAAGAATGGAATGAAAGGACAAGGGAAAGAATGAAAGAGCAAATGAAAGTTATAGGGAATAAAAAAGAGAAAGAAGTAAAGAAAGCAAGCAAGAAAGAAAAGAAGCACAGAAAGTAAGAAGAGAGAAAGAAAGAAAGGCTCCAAAAAAGGAATCTACAGCAGAGATCCAGAGGAACCTACGAGACAAGGGAGCTCAGGGACTCCAGAAAGGTCTAAGAAAAGAGAAAAGAGAGGGAGACCAGAAGGAAGGAAAAGAGGAGAATAAATGGTGAAGGAATGAGAGAAGGAAAGGACGGGATGAGAAAAAGAGACAAAGGAGGAAGAAAGAAAGAAAGAAAGAAAGAAAGAAAGAAAGAAAGAAAGAAAGAAAGAAAGAAAGAAAGAAAGAAAGAAAGAAAGAAAGAGAAAGAAAGAGAGAAATAAAGAAAGGAAGAATGAATGAAAAATGAATGAAAGGAAGAAGGAATGAAAGAGAGAAAGAAAGAAAAAGAGGAGAATAAATGGTGAAAGAATGACAGAAGGAAAGGAGGGGATAAGAAAAGGAGACAGAGGACGAAGAAAGAAAGAAAGAAAGAAAGAAAGAAAGAAAGAAAGAAAGAAAGAAAGAAAGAAAGAAAGAAAGAAAGAAAGAAAGGATGAATAACAAGACCCAAACCCAGGGACCAATAATCACATCCAAATATTAAATATGTATGATTTAATACCACTGATTTATCATATTGTAGCCCTTTTAAAGTGACACTTTTAGCCGACACCCAAAATTAATATTAATCAAAATTTGCAAACAATTTTTTAAATCATTGCGTTACATACAATTATTCTGTCAACATCATTTAAAGGGGAAAAAAAATATTATTAATCAATACTTTTGTATGTCTCACCCATTTCCTGTATAATAAATAGACGTAGTCTCGGTGATGTCACCCATGTGTTTCTGAAGCCGATTGTTGGCGGGCGCCATATTGGAAATGCCGAACTCAACCTAACTTCTGTTGAGCTAGTGTGAGGTAAAGAGGCGGGCCTTTAGCCTCCTCGCTAACAGCTACAGTGTTCCCGCCTCTCAATCAAGTCAGCCACGCCCTTATTTGGGCATTACTCATACGTTTAATATCTTCAAAATTAAACACATACAGTGTGTGTCGATAGAGAAATGAGCTCTTCAGACCTAACCTGTTTTTTGAACCAGGCTGTAAACATGTTTATTTCTGCTGTAAAGATCGTCTTCTTTGAATGGGTGTGTATGTGGTTTCCTGTGTTTCTGCAGCCAGCCTCTAGTGGACGCTCGAGGAACTGTAGTTTTTAGCACTTCTGCATTGGGCTTTATATTTTAAGATCTTAAGATTGGAGGTCGCTGCTTGGTGGGATACATGGTTTCTGCCCGACAGCAGGGTTTAAGAGATAAGTGAGGATGATGAAAATTAATCATAAGATTTAAAGGCTTGAATAATGAGATCAAAATAACTAATTTTCAAATATTTAGTCATAGAAATTAGATAAAAAAATGAAACTGTGAGAAGGTAAATCATATTTAGGAGATAAGACGTCAACATAATGAGAAGAAAAGTC
>NC_048287.1:31370607-31399829 GCF_009762535.1 Notolabrus celidotus | reverse complement strand
GTTGTTCTTTGTAATTATAGCTGAAGTTATTATTACATTTTTATTTGTAGGTCTTATTCTTATGCCTTGTACAAAGAGAGCACAGTTTACTAAAGTCAAATTCCTTGTGTGTTCAAGCATACCTGGCCAATAAAGCTGATTCCGATTCTGATTCTGGATGGACTATCGAAAAACATCAACTCACGTTAAATTCAGTTTCCTTTAATGTCGTCAGTCACATCCCAGAAACACAACTCTGTGGCTCAGACATCTACCCTGAGACGAGAAGCACCTAGTGATGCGTCAGTAGGGAACAACTCGACTCTTAAAGCCAGCCACTGTACCTGAGTGACATACACGGTCTCAGCAGATGTGTGTCTAACATGAGTCTGGTCCTGCTGGAGGTTTCTGCCTGTTAAAGGAAGTTTGTCCTTGCCACTGTAACTTGCTAAATGCTGCAAAGTGCTCTGCTCATGGTGGATTAAGATGAGATCAGACTGAGTCCTGTCTTGATGTTGGGTCTTTGTTAATCATTTATCATGGAGTACGATCTAGACCTGCTCTGTTTGTAAAAGCGTCTTGAGATAAATGATCTGGATCAATAAAAAGAGTTTGAGTCTGCGTCACTAGGAGTGTCTACACTGAGGGTGTTTAGCTGAGAAGGAAGAAGGATCCAAACTTCTCTACACAGCAAAATAGATCAGAGACCACTTTCTAAATCTGAAGTAATCCACAGATCTTTATGGATATAGTGTGTTTGGATTGAAGGTTTTACTGGACTTGGATTGTGGGAACCCTTTCTGTTGCAGCAGGAGGGGACTTTGGGGACATTTCAACAGGTTTTAACGTTAAGGCTAACTTCTGTTAATTTTAAACAGAATTAGCAGATTAACTATTAACCAAGTCATCGTTTAAAATGAACTTTTAATGGAGTTAAGGTTTTGATTCACTGAGCCCACCTCTGTCTGGATGCTTGTGTGGATTCCTGTTGCTAAAATTTGGGACTACAGAGATTCTCCAACCTAGTCCGCTCAAGAGTTAAGCACGAGTTAGAATAATTAGCAGCTGAGTTGACCGACATGTGAGTGAGTAACAGCTGTTTGTCAGGCCTCAACGGACAGCTACAAGTTAGCTGGTGTGAGCAATTCCAACATGGCGACCACCATCTTTGGGCTTCGTAACGCCACTTTAGAAGCCAATGAGCGACACCACAGAGACTACGTTTATGTTTTCTACAACCTGTGGTAAAAACCACAGTTGCAAAGAAATACCAACTTTGCACTGCTGCACATTTAAACACTGAGGATATCCACACAGCAACAAAGAGGTCAGTGTCATGCACCTTTCCACAAGTATTAAAGACTCCCACAGAAGTTTATGCAAACATAAGACCATGAGGGATCAATATTTGAACACCAAAGAAGGGGAACTTGGGGGCACATTGATGCCTGAATCTGTGACACAAGAACCTGAGAGTAAAGTATTCAAAGTGTGTGTACAGCTGCTGACTCCACACACACACACACATAATACATCCTGAGCAGTAAAAAGTAGGACAATTGATGTTTAGCTTCTGTCCCAAAGTATTACAGAGTGTTTCATTAATCTAATTCAGCTCCACACAGGATAATTAAACCCTGGAGGAGTGGAACTACTTGTGAAAATAACGGCCCTCTCTGTTGTTTGCCTCCACAGTTTACTGGGTGATAAAGCCGAGCCGACTCTAATGAGGTTACAGCAGTCCATTTATAAAACACAGTCCGGTTCAGGACGCGCGGCGCCCCGGGCTAACTGAATTAGGAGACAAGCGTATGTCTATCAGCTAATTATTCTCCACGCAGAGCCCGGGAAATTTATGTGAGCTCAGGTCTCTGAGGACAAACATGTAATTATTAAAGGAGCTGCTTTAATCCCATAATCAGACCCAATAATCTGAGGTTCTGAACACTGCTGACGGGAGGTTTGTGCAGAGAGGGTCCCAGACTCTGCCTTCAAAATAAAACACAGATCACGTTCTGTACTGTTACACTCGTCCCGGAGACATAATCCACATAATTAAGAGTCATAAACTGGGCCGAATACTGGGCTTGGACCAGGTCTTAGTTCTGCTGCTATAGGCTTAGACTGACACACTGGGATCCTGTCTTTCCCTCTCTCTCCTCTCTCTGCCTGTCTCTCACTTTAACTCTTCCTGTCCCATTAAAGTTACTAACCATAGACCTTTCTGGAGTCCCTGAGCTCCCTTGTCTCGTAGGTTCCTCTGGATCACTGCTTTAGATTCCTTTTTTTGGGGTCTGTTATTCATCCTTTCTTTCTTTCTTTCATTCCTTTGTTTCTTTCTTTCATTCATTCATTCATTCATTCATCCATCCAGACTTTCTTTCTTTCTTTCTTTCCTTCTTTCTTTTCTTTCTTTCTTTCTTTCATTCATTCATTCCTTCATTCTTTCTTTCTTTCTTTTCTTTCTTTCATTCCTTTGTTTCTTTCATTCATTCATTCATTCTTTCTTTCTTTCTTTCCTTTTTCCTTACTTTCTGTCCTTCTTTCTTTTCTTTCTTTTATTCATTCATTCATTCCTTTGTTTCTTTCTTTCTTTCTTTCATTCATTCATTCATTCATTCTTTCTTTCCTTTTTCCTTACTTTATGTCCTTCTTTCTTTTCTTTCTTTCTTGCTTTCATTCATTCATTCCTTTGTTTCTTTCATTCATTCATTCTTTCTTTCTTTCTTTCCTTACTTTCTGTCCTTCTTTCTTTTCTTTCTTTTATTCATTCATTCATTCATTCCTTCATTCTTTCTTTCTTTCTTTCTTTCTTTCTTTCTTTCATTTATTCATTCATTCCTATATTCTTTCTTTTCTTTCTTTCTTTCTTTCATTCATTCATTCATTCATATATTCATTCCTTCATTCTTTCTTTCTTTCTCTTTACTTTATGTCCTTCTTTCTTTTCTTTCTTTCTTGCTTTCATTCATTGATTCTTTCTTTCTTTCTCTGTCTTCTTTTCTTATCCCGTCCTTTCCTTCTGTCATTCCTTCACCCTTTCTTCTCCTCTTTTTCTTTCTTCTGGTCTCCCTCTCTTCTCTCTTTTCTTAGACCTTTCTGGAGTCCCTGAGCTCCCTTGTCTCGTAGGTTCCTCTGGATCTCTGCTGCTGTGGACGTGGTCCAGACTCCAGCTGCTACAACTACTACTATCCGTCTCCCCACTATCATCTCTCTCTCTCTCTCTCTTCATCTCCCTCTATCCCTCTCTCCAACACGGTCTCAGCAGATGTGTGTCTAACATGAGTCTGGTCCTGCTGGAGGTTTCTGCCTGTTAAAGGAAGTTTGTCCTTGCCACTGTAACTTGCTAAATGCTGCAAAGTGCTCTGCTCATGGTGGATTAAGATGAGATCAGACTGGATCTGATCCTGTCTTGATGTTGGGTCTTTGCACAGTCGTTGTTTTGTGTGCACGACTCTCTGCAGAGATAGTGAGGATGCAAGATGGCTCACCTCTCCAAAAAACAGCTTGGGAAAACCAATTTGCATGAAACGCAACTAACTTTGAAAATGTTAAAACCCAAGATAGAGAGACGACGGCTCGATGAGGAGAATTCTGAAGGTGAATACATTAAGAAAGAACAAGATCATGTTGCATAAGAGCTCTTTGTGCCCTTCAACCTTCCCTTGAATAAACACAGCTGATGGAAACACACACACACACACACACCTGTACACACATCTATGAGTCGATATAAACCCTGATCATTAGTCTCCATGCTGGATGGAGTGTGTTTCATGATTTAAAATGAGCTTCAGCTGCAGAATTAATTTGACACATATTTGGCTCAGAGCTGTCCCGGTCTGTACATACGACACTCTCAGTCTATACCTGACCCCGCTGGCACACACAGAGTCTGATCCTCCAGATGTATATGAGAAAATGTCCTTCAGGTTGCAGCTTGTCGAACATCTCAGGAAAGGTAGTGTGTGTCCATGTGTGTGTGTGTGTGTGTGTTTGGAGGGGTGGCAAGGGCATTCTTCAGCAGCCGTTTCATTCATCGTTGACAGGAACTACGAGGTGCATCGCGGCCTACAAGTCTCTACAGTGTCGGAATTTAAACCCCATGCTCGGTCTGATATAAGAGTCTCTGTGCCACTATTGAACCGATGAGCAGGGGCGACACAGAAACACACAATTACTGAACCGCTCCTGAAAGAATGAGCCTGCAGGTCGGGGTTAATGATCTGTTAGTGGTGCGGTAAGTGATGCAGAAACTCTGGTGTAGTCTTGAGATGCCTCTACAAGTTTCAATCAGATTAAAAACACAAACACAAAAACTTCAGAGGACATGTTTGTGAACTTCTTTTGGTGCATTTATTGCCGAAGCAAGCTTTAAATTACAGCCAACACGAGTAAATATTCCCTGCATTGTCACTTCTGCAGAGTGACAAAGGGAAACTTCAGAGAGCATTCGTCATCGTTTGACAGATTAAAGGTGACATATCACGCTTTTTTCATCAACATATATTGGTCTAAGAGGTCCCCAAAACATGTCTTTAAAGTTTATTGCTCATAAAAAACACTTTGAAATCAGATTCTGGTCTGCCTGTAAACCTCTCTTTTTCAGCCCTGCTCAGAACAGGCTGTTTTCTGTGTCTGTGCCTTTAAATGAGAATGAGCTCTCTGACCACGCCCCCTCATGAAGTGGGTGTGGCCTCGGCTGTCCAGCACGTTGATCTAATGTTTACATGTTGGCTGAATATACACGGCTGCTCACAGACCCGCGTTACTTCAACCCTCTGAATCTGATCCAGAATCTGATCCTGACGGAGAGGCGCCTGCAGCAGGACCTTTCTGAACCATTGGTCACAGATTTAGTGTTTCTTGTTGTTTTATTTGTCAGCATGTCGACGTGTGTCTTGGTACACAGCTACCAACATGTAGCTATGTGGCTATGCTAACTAGCGCTAGCACTTTTCCATGATAAATAAAAATCATCCACTAGATCTTCAAATCTGCAGACGTGGGGAGTAAAACCGACCTTTGTGTTTATTAAGACAGCCTACAACTAGCATGCCTCCCTCCTAAGCTCCTTGTTAGCACACATGTGTGCAGGGAATGAAAAACGGAGGAGGGGTTGAGTTGTATTTTATACAGTCTATGGGCTGAACAAGCTCCGAGCTCTTACTTCCTGTTACAGACCGGATGGCGTTGTGACGTATGAAAAACACTGCAAACTGAAACGGCTGGTTTCAGCACACATTTACAGAAAGGTGGAGAAATCAGAACAGGGGCAGAATGGATTCTTTTACTTCTCAGGGGCTTTGTAGACAGGGACACAGATTTCAGGTAGAGAACCATTAAAAAGTCCATTTTGCATGATATGTCACCTTTAAGATTCATTAACTGGGCCGAATACTGGGCTTGGACCAGGTCTTAGTTATGCTGCTATAGGCTTAGACTGACACACTGGGATCCTGTCTTTCCCTCTCTCTCCTCTCTCTGCCTGTCTCTCACTTTAACTCTTCCTGTCCCATTAAAGTTACTAACCATAGACCTTTCTGGAGTCCCTGAGCTCCCTTGTCTCGTAGGTTCCTCTGGATCTGCTGTAGATTCCTTTTTCATTCTTTCTTTCTTTCGTTTGTTGTTGTTGTTTCATTCCTTTCTTTTCTTCTTCTTTCTTACTTCTGCCTTCTTTTATCTTCTTTCATTCTTTGCTTCATTCACTTTCTTTCTTTTCTTTCATTCTCTTTCATTCTTTCATTCTTTCTTTCTTTCTTCATTCCCTTTCTTCTTTCTTTCGTTCTTCTTTCTTTCTTCTTTCTTCTTTCTTTCTTTCTTTCTTTCCCTTTTTCTTTCTTCCTTACGTTCTGCCTTCTTCTTCTTACTTTCATTCCTTGTTTCTTTCAGTAATTATTTAATCATTAATTCATTCTTTCAGTCCTTCTTTCTTTCTTTCTTTCTTCTCCTTTCCCTTTCATTCTGTTCTTCTGTCTTTTTCTTCTTTCTGCTTCATTCTCTTTCATTCCCTTTCTTTCTTTCTTTCATTCATTCCCTTTCTTTCTTTCTTTCTTTCTTTCTTTCTTTCTTTCTTTCTTTCTTTCATTCCCTTTCTTTCTTTCTTCCTTACGTTCTGCCCTTCTTTCTTTCTTTCCCTTTCATTCCTTTGTTTCTTTCATTAATTTATTTAATTCATTAATTCATTCTCTTTCATTCCCTTTCTTTCTTTCTTTCTTTCTTTCTTTCCCTTTCCCTTTCATTCCTGTCTTTCTTTCTTTCTTTCTTTCATTCACTTTCTTTCTTTCTTTCTTTCTTTAATTCCCTTTCTTTCTTTCTTCCTTACATTCTGCCCTTCTTTCTTTCTTTCCCTTTCATTCCTTTGTTTCTTTCTTTCTTTCTTTCTTGCATTCCCTTTCTTTCTTTCTTTCTTTCATTCCCTTTCTTTCTTTCTTCCTTACATTCTGCCCTTCTTTCTTTCTTTCCCTTTCATTCCTTTGTTTCTTTCATTAATTTATTTAATTCATTAATTCATTCTCTTTCATTCCCTTTCTCTCTTTCATTCCCTTTCTTTCTTTCTTTCTTTCTTTCTTTCTCTATTTCTTTCTTTCTTTCTTTCTTTCTTTCTTTCTTTCTTTCTTTCTTTCTTTCTTTCTTTCTGTCCTTCGTCCTCTGTCTCCAAAAAGTCGAGATTGCATGATATGTCACCTTTAATCTGAAACTTGGAGCTTTGAGCGATGCTACTTTTCTAACATGCAGACAGAACCGACCGGGCGGCGTGTGAAACCTTACAGTGATAAGAACGGAGAGAATGTGTGATTCCTAAGGATGAAAATGTGGAAAGAATACAAAACGAGGATGAGCGTCTGACGCCTTGTTGCACACTAACAGTCCTCGCTGTGACAGGAGTCACGTCTGAACCACAGAGTCTAAGAATCCGGAGACGCAGGCGAGCGACTCTGGATACCGGATCCTGAGAGGATGAGGGTTTACACAGATTAAAGAAAGGATGTTTTTCAGTCAATACTGGAAGTGAAACTGAAGGGCAAAACTGTGCCTTTGAGCTCCGAGTGAGAGAGGACCGGCTTCTTTTTTAATAGCACGTCTGGGAAAACAGCAGCACCTGGACAGATGGCGAGAGAGAAGACGGACGGAGAGAGGAGAAGAAGAAGAAGAAGAAGAAACGTAGAAAGCTGGAACACACGCATTTTTTAAGGTTAAAACTACCGAAGGAGCGTCTGCTGTGAATACTGATGTTTTCTTTCATTCTCCCAGTTTGCCGTCCTGATTTGTTCTTCTGTTTTTGTATCATCATCAGCAGCACGGCTCTCTTTTATGAGGCTCTCGCTGCAAAATGTGTCTGTTTTTAATTAAAAGCTGCGAGTACTAATCACACAAGAGTCCAATAAAAACAAGATCGACGAAAGGATCATGGCAACACGAACAAAATATGTGTTTATGTTCAGAGAGGAGGGAGGATAGAAGAGCGGGAGGTAGAGAACGAGGAGGACTGGAGGCCCTGAAGTCCTGCAGAGGTGATCATTTTTATCCTGTGTGCACGTGCATGAAAATTATTTGTGCAAAACAGAAAAATGAGCACACAAATAAGTTGTTTGGGAGGTAATTAGTAGACCAGAAAGGTCTATGGTTAGTAACTTTCATTATGAGCTAGGTTTCCCCTGCAGTAATCCCTGAATCAAGGATTCTCCTCCTCCTCCTCTCCTCATCCATGTTGTCTTTCTCAGTCCCTCCAGGAAGTTGTGATTTCGCGATCGCAACTATCAACGCAAATTCAACCAATCATTGGATTTTTTCGCGGCCCTGCAATTTTTTACAATCACCGCAACTTTCCCGCAAATTTGACCAATTACCTCAATCTCAGCCCCTGCATGTGATCAGTTTTGTCATCAATTTGACTTCCTTGGAACATAAACATAAGTCCTCACTTGATCAGCACTTTTCAACAACAAAACACGCACAGAGAACGGGTGAAAAGAGAGGACAGCAGGCAGGACAAGTGACGATGACAACGTTGTTATTTATAGATTGAGGGGCTCAGTGTTCGCTTGGTCTCTACCTGCAGCAGGTGTGCTTTATGAACCAGCTCTCCTCACCTCCATGCATCTGTCTCATCTTCATTGAGGATTTTTACCCCCCGGTGTGCGTTAGTGACAAAGACACAACCGGGGGACGTCTGTTTACTATTTGATGTTTGACGTTGTTGCCGTGGTTACCGTAAAAAGCTCTGCATCTACAGCTTGATTTAATCCAGTTTGGTGAAACATCAGACACATTCAGTAAGTTTTGATCAACTCCTTGTCATCAAAGATGCAGATGCATTTCAGAGTGCCATGAACTGACTGTGCATCAGTCGCTGCGAGGTGCATTCAGGGACCGTCGTAAATGTGCAATACAGTCCTTTCATGGCATTTTTCTGTGAATCAAGAGAATCAAGAATGCTTTCTAAAAACATCTGTAATTTAGCGTATTTACTTGCCCCTGAGATGTTATTGGGGGAAATAAGAAAAAAAAAATAATCGCAACTTTCACCGCAATTTTTTCAAAAAGCTGTCGCAAATTCAGGCTTTTTGGGCCGCAAAAATCACAAAAAAATCCCGCGAAATCCTGGAGGGACTGCTTTCTGGTCCTCTGAAAACCTCTGACCTGTTGACTCCAGGCCTGGCTCCGCTCATCATGACTTTGGTTTGTTGTTGTAGTTAAGTGAAATACGATCTGGTGATAACACAGAGTGTTTTATTCTGAAAATTAACCGGATGTTTTCATTTTGTTTTGGTGAAACCTGACTTCCTGTCCCGCTCCATCTGCTCTGTTGAGATTGATGAGTCGTGCTCCGGCATCCGGGAACAAATAGAAGTCTTGTGTATGTGATCTGGAGCTGGAACGCAACGGAGCGGATCCAGTGGAAGTTAACACATCGACTAGGATAGAAACCTAGAATAAAGGAGTATCTTATCTTATCTTAAGAGAGACCTGGGATTATCCAACTAACATGAACCAGTCTCATTTTCTTTCTCATCAAAAAGTGAGAGGGATGAGGAGGAGACAGTTTTCGTGTGTGATAAGTTAACATCTTTGTGACATAAAGACGCCGAAACCAGTTCTGGTGAAGCCAGATGAATGAAGCCTCTTTCAACACACGAAGCACAAGCTGTTATAAATCTGAAGACCTGGGGAAAGCAGGATGTCGTCTGCATGCTTTGTCACACTTCCTGAACCTGCGTGTTGAAGCTGTCAGAGGAAACTTCCCTGATATGACCTGAGCCTGCGTGGATCCACGCTCAAAGCTGGGAAGAAGTCTCTCAAACATGACTGAAGTGAGACCGTCTTCATTACAGCTTAAAACAAACCCAACAACAACCTGCGTGTCCACTCCTGACGCCCTGCAGAGGAAACTAAAGCCCCGCTCACAAACTCTTATCAGAGGAGCCCCGAGGCTACAAGTTCCTCCAAAGGTCAGAGGGTCAAACCGCTGCGGGTCTGAGGCTCGGCCTGAGACAGCGAGGGTCGAGGGTGTGAAGCAGAGGATGTGACCCCGGTCAGCAGAGTGTAAACAATATTCTAATGAGGCCTTTGTGTTCGCTGACATCCTCATGGATATTCATGAGCGCAATCAGGGCTAACGTGAGGCCGACACCAAAACATACCAAGCTGCTGTGACTTCAGGGTTAGAGAGCTTCAAAGACCGGGACGCTGAAATCCAGCCTCTCATCCTCTGTGGGTGAGCTTCAAACTCAGGCATGGTGTGAGTTACAACAGGAAGTTGAGTCATTATTTTGCTGCAGACAAAACAAGAAGTGCTGACAGGAAGTAAGACACTCCTGGGCTGTGAATCCAACAGAAACTGGTTCACTTTAGGAGACTTGTTGGCGGCTCCGTTGAAGAGGCGTTCTGTAGTTTTGTGTGGAGATGCTTCAGAGTTATATTAATGGGTTGTTTACAATAACGTCATGCCAGTGACGAGGGGAATTCAAACGGGGGTCAGGAAGTGAATTTCAGAATGGATGCAACCGAGGACAGCCTGTCCTGTGCTGCTCTAGACCCTGTAATAAGACAGAGATACCGAAAAAGATTCTGGATTGTGTCAGAAGAGATCCTCCTCTCATGAGGACTTCAGATTTTGTAACTGACTCTAATTTTGTAGACTCCTTTCTTTCTTTCTTTCTTTCTTTCTTTCTTTCTTTCTTTCTTTCTTTCTTTCTTTCTTTCTTTCTTTCTTTCTTTCTTTCTTTCTTTTCTTCATTTTTCATGTCTTTTTCTTTCTTTCTTTCATTTCTTATCATGTCTTTCTTATTTCTTTCTTTCTTTCTTTCTTTCTTCTTCTTCATTTCTCATGTCTTCGTTCTTTCTTTCTTTCCTTCCTTTCTTCCATTCTTTCTTCTTTCTTTCTTTTCTTTCTTTCTTTCTTCATCTTTTCTTCTTTCTTCTTCTTCTTCTTCATTTCTTTCTTCTTCTTCATTTCTTTCTTTCTTTCTTTCTTTCTTTCCTCTTCATTTCTTCTTTCTTCTTTCTTCATTTCTTTCTTTCTTTCCTTCTTTCCTTCTTCATTGCTTCACTTCTTTCTTTCTTTCTTTATTTCTTCACCTCTTTCTTTCTTTCTTTCTTTCTTTCCTTCTTCATTTCTTCATGTCTTTCTTTCTTTCTTTCTTTCCTTCTTTCTTTCTTTCCTTCCTTTCCTTCTTCATTTCTTTCTTTCTTTCTTTCTTTCTTTCTTCATTTCTTTCTTTCTTTCTTTCTTTCTTTCTTCATTTCTTTCTTTCTTTCTTTCTTTCTTTCTTCATTTCTTTCTTTCTTTCTTTCTTTCTTTCTTTCCTTCTTCATTTCTTTCTTTCTTTCTTTCTTCATTTCTTTCTTTCTTTCCTTCTTTCCTTCTTCATTGCTTCACTTCTTTCTTTCTTTCTTTATTTCTTCACCTCTTTCTTTCTTTCTTTCTTTCCTTCTTCATTTCTTTCTTTCTTTCTTTCTTCATTTCTTTCTTTCTTTCTTTCTTTCTTTCTTCATTTCTTTCTTTCTTTCCTTCTTCATTTCTTTCTTTCCTTTCCTTCTTCATTTCTTTCTTTCTTTCCTTCTTTCTTTCTTTCTTCATTTCTTCACTTCTTTTTTTCTTTCTTTCTTTCTTTCTTTCTTTCTCATTATTTCTTCACCTCTTTCTTTCTTTCTTTCTTCATTTCTTCACTTCTTTCTTTCTTTCTTTATTTCTTCACTTCTTTCTTTCTTTCTTTCTTTCTTTCTCATTCCCTTTTTTTCTTTTTCTTTCTTTCTATGTTTCTTCATCCTTTATGTCTCCTTTCCTTCTATCATTCCTTCACCATTTATTCTCCTCTTTTTCTTTCTTCTGGTCTCCCTCTCTTCTCTCTTTTCTTAGACCTTTCTGGAGTCCCTGAGCTCCCTTGTCTCGTAGGTTCCTCTGGATCTCTGCTGCTGTGGACGTGGTCCAGACTCCAGCTGCTACAACTACTACTATCCGTCTCCCCACTATCATCTCTGTCTCTCTCTCTTCATCTCCCTCTATCCCTCTCTCCAACACGGTCTCAGCAGATGTGTGTCTAACATGAGTCTGGTCCTGCTGGAGGTTTCTGCCTGTTAAAGGAAGTTTGTCCTTGCCACTGTAACTTTCTAAATGCTGCAAAGTGCTCTGCTCATGGTGGATTAAGATGAGATCAGACTGAGTCCTCTCTGGAAGATGGGACTGGATCTGATCTGGTCTTGGTGTTGGGTCTTTGTTAATGATAGAACATAGAGGACGGTCTAGACCTGCTCTGTTTGGAAAGAGTCTGAGGAGAACATTTGTTGGGATTTGATTAGAAATGTTGTGTGTTGTTTATCCAGTTAAACAACCTTAAATGTCTTCTTTTAAATCACACTTGAACTTGTGTCTCTTGTCGCTCCCTGACGGCGGGTCGAGGGCTTTCCACACGATAAAAACGAGGGCGATCTCCGTCACATAATCACAGCGAGCACCTTTTTTTTTATCTCTCAGGAACATGAAAGAGGAGCAGGCTGTTTAGGATGCAGCTGCAGGTTCCTCTGAGCCCGGGATGAGACTCTAAAATCGTGCGTGTCTCCTGACATCCAGGTCACATGACTCCTCTAAACCCGAGTCACACACACCAGCGGCCAATTCTTCAAAGTGTCTGATAGTGAGTCGAGTTTATCACCTTCGAAATAAAACAGTGTCACCGACTCCAGGCGTCTTTATCAGCAAACAAAAACACAGAATAACAAACAACAAACAAACTCTCTCACACACGCAGGTGATGGGGGAGTCGTTGAGCAAGGCACTGGGGCTCTACCCTGCACCTTGAGCAGCCTCTGTGGGACTGAGTGTGCAGCTCCCAGGTGTGAGAAGGTCTGACACTGTAAATGTGAAGCAGGGTGCTGCAGTAAACAAGCGGCGCTCAGCACAAAGAGCGACGCAGGGGAAAATAAAGGATGCACATAAATAGTAAATCCTCCGTCACATGCACAGCGAGCAGAAAAATATGCAGCAATGCAACAAATCTGAATCTAGTTCAGTCGAGCAGTCGGCGGCGTCAGGACAGATAAATATTTCACACATAAGTTTCACGAGGACGCGGTTGGATCCGGTTTGTGTTTGTAGTTTGTGGATGTGGAGTTCAGTTCAGACCCTGTGAGGAGTTTCCAGCTGCTCGGATCATTATGAGCCAGAGATCCACGCTGGTAGTAAATTAATACTCCTAATCAGTGTCTGAATAAATCTGAGCGAGGACAAGGAAGCTTTTAAATCATCGCTCAAAGCAGCTCTGTCCTGGAGGGAGGAATGAACGGCTTTAGAAGGAGAAGAAGAAATACAGCTCTTTATGTGGATGGTGTTTCTTGAGTCAGCATTCAGAGCTTCTATACGAGGGAACAAGACCCAGCACTAATAAGAAGGGTCCTGTCTCACCCTGGAACATCAGAGTTCCACCAGATCTGCTGCGGTCCGTGCTTTTATATAAATATATAAGCGTGATTAAGTGAACAGATATCCTAACCATGGTCGGTCAGTACTGACTTCTGCAGGTTATAGTTTGACTGCCCGCTGTAAATGATTTAAAGGCAGTTTTGGAGTTCATCAAGAGATTTCAGAACTGACCCGGTCTGTGGGACGGACAAGCTAAGTTGCTATTGCTAAGTCTGTATCGCTTTATGAAGCTTTTATTTTGGTATTTCCGCTCGGTGGCAGAATTTACATATCAGCTAAATATTTAGGATCGCTGAGCACCATTTAACATTTATATTTAACATTTAGATATATTTATATTTAACATTTCTATTTATATCTAACATATATTTATATTTAACATATATATTTATATTTATATTTAACATTTAGATTTATATTTAACATATATATTTATATTTAATATTTATATTTATATTTAACATATATATTTATATTTAACATTTAGATTTAGATTTAACATATATATTTAGATTTAACATTTATATTTAACATTTAGATTTATATTTAAAATATAGTTATATTTAAAATGTATATTTATATTTAACATTTAGATTTAGATTTAACATATATATTTATATTTAACATTTAGATTTATATTTAATATATATATTTATATTTAACATTTATATCTATATTTGACACTTAGATTTATATTTAACATATATATTTAAATCTAACATTTATATCTATATTTAACATTTATATTTATATTCAACATTTATATTTATATTTGACACTTAGATTTATATTTAACATTTAGATTTATATTTAACATATATATTTAAATCTAACATTTATATCTATATTTAACATTTAGATTTATATTTAACATTTAGATTTTTATTTAACATATATATCTATATTTAACATTTAGATTTATATTTAACATTTGGATTTAGATTTATATTCAACATATATCAATATTTAACATTTAGATTTATATTTAACATTTAGATTTATATTTATATTTAACATATATATCTATATTTAACATATACATTAATATTTAACATTTAGATTTATATATAACATTTAGATTTAGATTTAACATATATATCTATATTTAACATATATATTTATATTTAACATTTAGATTTAGATTTACTATTTAGATTTAACAATGATTTTAACTTAATATATTTTTCCACAACAAAATTAAATGTGAAGATCACAAATATTCCTCTAAATGTGATTAAAAAAAAAGTGACTTTGACTTTTATTTTTTGATGTTTTGGAGCTAAATGTGGAGAATTGTTGCTGGTAGTTATTTTCAGTTTGCACAACTTTACAAACTAACCAAAAATTAACTAACCTGCACGAAATGTGTGTACACAACTCTCCATTAAATACTGTGTAATGTTCAGCTCTGAGTTTTAGAGTCTGTACTGTCACTGATGATTTCACCTCTGTGAGTCTCAGCCCGCTCAATGTGACTGAAGAAGTTGGCTTTCAGCTTTCAGGCTGTTAAATGTGACACGGCTGTAAATCGTGTAAATCAGAGGGAAGTGTTTGAAAAGCAGGAAAACCTGAAAGCATCAAGTGAGCGGGGGAGTCCAGTTCCCCGGATCACTACACCCTCATTTAAAGTAATTTTACATCACAGAGACATTCAGCCTACAAATCAACCTCAGAGTTAGAAATGAGCTCCTGAGAGTCTGCAAGAAGGAGGAAAATGACACTGAGACTTCGTCCTTCAAAGGGGTTTGTGTTCAGACACATTCTGCAGCACCGAAGATAAATATTTGGATGTGATCTCAAAGTTTGCAAACAGCTGTCTGGTTAAATGTGTCACATTTCCTCTCAGCATAAGAGAGATTCACCCAATCAACACATCATCCATTTGAAAGCCTTCGCCCACAACGCCAAGTCATGCAACTTTTAACTTCTGCAAAAAATCTGCAGCTTTAGCAACGTTCAAAAACCAGAGACATCTCTATCCGAGTCCTCAAACTAAAAGACTCACTTCGAACCTGTTCAGAGACGCAGCGCCGGCTTCAGATGATCCGTCACACTGAGCGATGAAGACGTATGAAACGTCAGAGCTGCACATTTCAGCGTCCAGCCTCCAACACCCCCAAAAACAACCCAGAGAGATCTTTCAGCAGCAGATCAATCAGCACCTGTCCAGGTACGATTACAGAGTGAGGATCAACAAACTGAAGACAGGGTGTGTGGACTCTGATACCAGAGCGATGGTCACGGTTAAAGCTGCTCTTTTATTGTCTCTGCAGAGGTTTCTACAAAAAACACTGATGGGTTATTAAATGTTTTAATGCACCAAACTTTAAGTCTTAAAGTTTAAGACACCAGTAGGGATGTTAAATATGTGTGCATATTTTGATATTGTTTTAAACGTTTATCTTTTCTTGTTTAAAGTCCTCCAACATTGATTTGTCTTCTATCTGATGGCGGTCCTAACCTTTCTATCTTCCTTTCTGTCATTTCTTTTTGTTGTTTCTTAAACTTTTAGTCATTATTTTCCTCAAATTTCTCTTTTATTGTCTTTTAGTTTCTTTTCTATTTGTAAAGCACTTTGTAAATAAAGATGATTATTATTATTATTATTATTATTATTATTATTATTATTATATACACAGTGAAATATCCCTGCCACTTTAACATCCTTGTATATATCAGCTTCATTCACTTCATTTTGTACAAAGATAACTTCTAACTATTCTGCACTTCTGTATTTACCTTATTATTATTCAATTTTATTAAATTATATTTTATTTGATCTTAAATTATATCATTATTTTATTTAATTATATTTTATTTGATCTTAAATTATATCATTATTTTATTTAATTATATTTTATTTGATCTTAAATTATATTATTATTTTATTTAATTATATTTTATTTGATCTTAAATTAAATTATTATTTTAATAAATTATATTTTATTTGATCTTAAATTATATTTTATTTGATCTTAAATTATATTATTATTATTTTATTTTATTATATTTTATTTGATCTTAAATTATATTTTATTTGATCTTAAATTATATTTTATTTGATCTTAAATTATATTATTTTATTTAATTATATTTTATTTGATCTTAAATTAAATTATTATTTTAATAAATTATATTTTATTTGATCTTAAATTATATTTTATTTGATCTCAAATTATATTATTATTTTATTTTATTATATTTTATTTGATCTTAAATTATATTTTATTTGATCTTAAATTATATTTTATTTGATCTTAAATTATATTATTATTTTTTATTCTATTTGATTTGATCTTAAATTACACTATTATTTTATTTTATTCTATTTTATTTGAGCTTAAATTGCAATATTATTTTATTGAATTATATTTTATTTGATCTTAACTTTTATTTTATTTTTATTTGTATTTATATCTTATTTTAGTCCTTCTATTAATATTTTGACACCTTCTTTTTTGGCCTTTTTGCCTTTATTTGATACGACAGCTGAAGAGAGACAGGAAGTATGGGGAGTAGAGAGTGGGGGGAAGACATGCAGGAAATGGTCAACCGGCCGGGAATCGAACCGGTGACCCCTGCGACGAGGACTGTAGCCTCTGTATGTGGGGTGCTTAGACCACTAGGCCACCAGCGCCGCCCCTTTCTTACACACTGTGTATAAGAGCTCTGTCATGACTAAATTTCCCTCCCTGGGATAAATAAAGTATTTCTGATCATTTTTGATTCTGATGTTAGAAAGGTAAGAAAACACTCAGAAAAACACTCAAAATTCAGCACAACAATGTCAACTTGTTTTGCAGAGTGTGGCTACAGTTAGCAGAGCTAGCACTACCTGCAGGTTAGCGTCCACATACCTGTGCTGGTTCCTCATTGCTCTTGTGGAGTTAACCAGACACATCCTACATACAACTTTATCTCCAATTACTACATCAACACACTGACAAACCACGACATGCTACGAGACGACATCAGTCAGCTGTGCTTGTTTACATCCAGGTAGTAGAGCTTTAGAGCCAAACTTAGACGCAACATA
This sequence comes from Notolabrus celidotus, assembly GCF_009762535.1. NCBI lineage: Eukaryota > Metazoa > Chordata > Actinopteri > Labriformes > Labridae > Notolabrus > Notolabrus celidotus. Next base: position 31,382,892 of record NC_048287.1, on the reverse strand, counting down.
TGAGCCTCATTTCAGGCCTGCAGTAGTTAAAAGCAACAAATCCTGCACAATTATCTCAGAATCAAATCATTGAATCAGTTTACTCTTCCTCCATATGTTTCATCAGACACTTGTTTTTGTTCCTGAGATATTGATATCACAGAGGATGTCACTTTGTCTGGTTTCTTTGCAGTTTTCTTCCCTTTGAGCTGAACCAGATGGAAGTAAGCAAGCTGGTGTTAAAACCTGTGAGGGTGATATTATGTTGTCATGAGGTGACATTAAAGCTGTCTCTTTACAGAGCGCAGGTCGAAGACGTGTCGACACACCTGTCACCGAGAAGCTGCAGCGAGCGCTTTGTGACAGTGTTTTCACAGGAACGCAGATCACAGTGTGTGTGTGTGTGTGTGTGTGACAGACAAAGACAGAAAATATCTAAATGTATTTTAACAGGAACTCTCACAAGGCCAAGGAAAAAGCTCTGCAAACACACACACACGTACAGTAAATCCACACACAGTCAGCAACAGGAGGAACACAAGTGAGAGGTACGTGACACCTGGCAGTGTGTGTGTGCGTGTGTGTGTGTGTGTGTGTGTGTGTGTGTGTGTGTGTGTCAGAGAGGGATGTGAGGGAAACAGTGCTGCAGAACAGTCGCTCTGAGTCCCAGAGGAGACGACACATCAACGAGACGTTTACAGCTCAGAACCACAGACGCAGGAAATGTGAGCCGAGCTGCAAACTTTGAACCAGTTCTCCAAACATGCATCAAAGACATCAGTTTGTGGACTTTTCAACCCTTTACACTCCTTCTTTAAAGCGACTGAAGACGTGAAGATACGCCAACGACAAGGTGAGAAACGTGCTTCGTACTCTTCCAATAATCTACTGCAAAAATACCCAATCAACGACAAACCAGAGCAGCGGGCGCTTCACTGTAACCCTGCCCCGTCCCTCAGCCTCCCTCCATCCCTCAGACCTAAACGAGGCTGTCACAGAGTCCAACAGAAGGTGATGGAGCTCCTCCTTGCCTCGCCTCCATCGCTGAACCCTCTCTCTCTCTCTCTCTCTCATATTTCACTACATCAACATCTCCTCTCCTCCACGGCCTTCCCAGCGCTCTGCACGGACGATTTATTGGTTAATCATTCATCTTTATTTGTGGCTTAGCGGACCGGTCGTCGCGCCGAGGTGCTGTTTGTAAATGCTGATGGGTTCCTGTTCTTCATGTGCTGAATGTAGCTCACCTTCTTCCCCCCAACCCCTTCATCACTTACTTTAACTCTGCCTGTCCCATTAAAGTTACTAACCATAGACCTTCCTGGAGTCCCTGAGCTCCCTTGTCTCGTAGATTCCTCTGAGCTGCCGTAGACGTCCTCCTGCTGTGGACGATCTGGACTCCAGCTGATACGGACGTGCTGGACTCCAGCGGCAACAGCTTCTACGACTCGTCTCATCACTATCACCTCTCTCTCTTACTCCCCTCTATCTGTCTTTCCAGACCCAACTCAGTCGAGGCATGATGGCTGTCTAACATGAGTCTGGTCCTGCTGGAGGTTTCTGCCTGTTAAAAGGAAGTTTTTCCTCTCCACTGTAACTAGCTAAATACTGCGATGTGCAATGCTCATGATGGATTAAGGTGGGATCAGACTGAGTCTTACCCTGTCTTGGTGTTGGGTCTCTGTTCATAATTTGACATAGTGTGGTCTAGACCTCCTATGTTTGTAAAAGCGTCTTGAGATAACGTTTGTTGTGATTTGGCGCTATACAAATAAAGATTGATTGATTGATGATTGAAGGTCAGAGAGAGTCAGGAGCTGTTGGTGAGAGCTCAGGTCTGAGTGTCAGGTCTGTACGATCAGTTTTACACGTTTCACAACAACATAACACGAGTGATTGTTTCACTAAGACATGTCAGGAAGTCCATGTTTGTGTTTATCTGTGCTCACATCGTATCTAACGATTGAGGCGCCATTAAGAAATCGACACGGTCACTTTAATGAACATTTTGCAGGTGATAGGTGAGTATTGATGCACCAAATGTGACCTTTAATTCAATTTAATGTAATTATCTCTGCATTTAGCTGCACTCAATTCATATAAAGTGCTGTTAAAATGCCAGCTGCCAATGATTCACCAATAAGAAGTTCCTCAAACTGGAACAAACAACAAATAAAGGAAACTCAGAGTGACGACCATCTCTCCTCCGACAGCGGTCTGCACGTCAACGTTAAAAACACACGAACGTGAAGCGAGGAATCAGACACGGCAGAAGCAGCCGTGCTCGTCCACGTCGTGACCGCCGTCCTGCAGCTGCTGACTCAATTTCTTCACTCTGACAAGTTTACCCGAGCCTGACTCTTTCCTTCCCCGTCAGCTGTCTGAGAGCAGAAACAGAGAAATGAAGTGTCCGAGTTAAAAATATAAAAGAGGAGATGAATCGTGTGAAAACTGTCAGAGCTGGGGGGGTTTCTTTGGAAACGTCCCCACTGCTTCTGTGAAGAGGTTTTACTCTGATACTGAAGTTTGTTTGACTCAAACTCTTTCACAAGTTCCCATCAAGCTTGATTTCTAAACAGCATGAATATTTTAGGTATGAAGCTGCTGCTGGTATCCAAAACTCATAACTAAGCTTGGATATTGAGAACCAGTTCCCAGTCTGCAAATGATCCAGAACGCAGCAGCAGCAGCATGTCTGGTCTTCAACCAGCCTAAGACAGCTCATGTCACTCCCCTGCTCATTTCGCTACACTGGCTTCCAGTTGCAGCTCGCTCACATACAAAAGTCTAATCATGACTTACAAAGCAGGAACCAAAACCGCTCCAGTTTACCTGGAACCCCTCATCCAGGTCTACTGCTGCACCCCTTCTCGCCCGCTACGCTCAGCCTCTGAAAAGCACCTAGTGCTTCCAGCACACAAGGCCTCAAAATCCCCAGCTGGACTCTTCTCTTCTGTTGCCCCTAAATGGTGGAATGAATTGTCCAACTCCATTCGATCTGCAGAGTCCCTCTCTACTTTCAAAAGACAGCTAAAGACCCAGCTCTTTAGGAAGCACTATGCACTTAGCTAGACTGTTCTCCACTGTTGTCCCCAGGGGCAGATCATGTCTTCCAGCTACAGTTGACTCACACTGTCCTGCTCTACTCTGGGACTCTGTGTTCAGGTCTGGAGTGACCCAGCACTTGGTACTTTGGTCATTATTGTGGTGATGTTAATTGTTGATGATGATAATGGAAGGTCTTAAATGGTTTGGTTGCTTCATTGTAGATGTTCCTTATTTACTTTGTGCATTGCCTTTACACTGCTTGGCAGTACCTGCACCCAAATGGACTTGAAGCACTTTGTTCCTCTTACTGATCTTGTTTCCTCTTGTCTAGATCTTTTTCTTGTGTTGTTCTTGTTCTCGTATGTACGTCGCTTTGGATAAAAGCGTCTGTTAAATGACATTGTAACAGTTGGAACCTCCAACTTCCAAGTGGTACCTGATATTCATGGATTTGATAAGACACATGCATCTTGGACTGCAGCAAGGGATCAAAGTTTGGCTAAGCTTGGCTAAGCATTTATTTCAACACGGTGAGAATATTGGGGAATACTCATAGACTGTATAATAAATGGAAGTAGTATCTGTGACGTCACCCATCTGTTCCTGAAGCTCTGTTTGAAGCCGATCGTCGGAGGGTGCCATATTGGAAATGCTGAACTCAACCAGACTTCTGTTGAGCTAGTGTGAGGTAAAGAGGCGGGCTTTGAGCCTCCTAGCTAACAGCTACAGTGTTCCCGCCTGTCAATCAAGTCAGCCACGCCCTTATTTGGGCAAAACTCGTAAGCTTAATATCTTCTAGAGAAATGAGCTCCTCAGACCTAAAGTGTGTTTTGAACCAGACTGTAAACATGTTTATTTCTGCTGTAAAGATCGTCTTCTTTGAATGGGTGTGTACAGTATCTCACAAATTTCTTCTAAAGAGGAAGCACAAGAAAGCAGGACCAGGACCAGAGTCCACCAACCGGCGCGCAGGAGCAGGGGGAGGGCAGAGGCGGCAGGGCCAATCCCCCCCGTTCCCCCAAGCCGGTCGACCACTCCCCCCAGCCACGCCCCCCAGACTGATTGAACAGGCCGCGGGGGCATGGAGGGACACCCCAATGGCTGCCGTAGTAACACCCCCCCAGCTGTGCGCCACCCCACCCCCCAAAGAGGACCGCGAGGGAACCACTGGGAAACCCAGCCCAGAGGGCGGCCACCAGGCCACCGCAGGGGAGGGGACAGCAGGGGGGACGGAGGGTGACAGGGACACCAGCCACCCACCCAGCCCCGATGGACCCCCAACGAGTAGGGCCGAGCCAAACACTAAGGCCCCGCCAAACCTGATCTGTGTATGTGTCATAAGATTTGAATTATTTTTTTTTTGTATGTATGTTTGCTAGTGAGGGGATTAAAATAGGGGGGGCAGGAAGGGAGGTGGGAGAGAGGGGGGAGAGCCGTAGTGCACTACTGCATCACAATCCGCCCCCCCCTGTGTAAAACCCGCCCCCCCCAACCCTATGTCTTTACCTATATCAGTATCTAGTGAGGTGCATTAAAATAGGGGGGGTGGAAGGGAGGTGGGAGAGAGCCGTAGTGCACTACTGCATCACAATCCGCCCCCCCCCCCCCCTGTGTAAAACCCGCCCCCCCAACCCTATGTCTTTACCTATATCAGTATCTAGTGAGGTGCATTAAAATAGGGGGGGTGGAAGGGAGGTGGGAGAGAGGGGGGAGAGCCGTAGTGCACTACTGCATCACAATCCGCCCCCCCTGTGTAAAACCCGCCCCCCCAACCCTATGTCTTTACCTATATCAGTATCTAGTGAGGTGCATTAAAATAGGGGGGGTGGAAGGGAGGTGGGAGAGAGGGGGGAGAGCCGTAGTGCACTACTGCATCACAATCCCCCCCCCCCCCCCCCCCCCCCCTGTGTAAAACCCGCCCCCCCAACCTTATGTCTTTACCTATATCAGTATCTAGTGAGGTGCATTAAAATAGGGGGGGTGGAAGGGAGGTGGGAGAGAGGGGGGAGAGCCGTAGTGCACTACTGCATCACAATCCCCCCCCCCCCCCCCCCCTATGTCTTTACCTATATCAGTATTTAGTGAGGTGCATTAAAATAGGAGGGGTGGAAGGGAGGCAGGAGAGCCATAGTGAACTACCGCACCACACCCGGCCATGATCATGTCCTGCATGTCTTCCCCCGCTCTCCACTCCCCACATTTCCGGTCTCTCTTCAGCTGTCCTATCAAATAAAGGCAAAAAGCCCAAATATAACTTATAACTTAAATATAAGGGAACCAGAATCCAGACTGGATCAAAGAACAAAGGAATCAGGAAATAGAAGCAGAACCTGATTCAGCTCGGCCCTTCAACATGGCACTGCTCGGAGTCAGTTTAATATTTTCCTCATATACACACCGTCTCATAGCAGGACAAAGATCCAAAATCAAATCTCTGACTATGAGAGAAAGAACATCTTCCCTTCTTTGATATAAAGACGTGATAGTTTCATCAGAGTCAGGATCAGCCGCAGAGAGAAGTGTCTATTTTGCCGTCCCACAGTCGGACTGCAGCCGCCGCCGCCGCCGCCGCAGCCTCACACATAAAGACCGCTCGGTCTGAAGCGTCCCGAGCTTAAACACAGGAATGTAAAGCAGAGTCCTGAACAAAGAGGAGAAAAACCACTGCAAAGAAAACTACCTCCGGATAAATGCAGCTTAGAAAAGTACACAACTCATTCTGCACATACTTGTGGGAGAGTCTTGAGGGGGAAACGTGTGACTCAGTTATTTCTCTTTCACTCTGAAACTCAGAGAGAGACTTGAAGTCCAAACTGAGAGTTCATTAGACCTGCATGAGCGTCCTCTGCTGACACTTTAATAATGCTGCTTGGACAAATAGAGCAGGACTTAGACCGCCTCCAGTGGGTCATGTCAGTCCCACCTATCTATCTTTAAGTCCCGTGCTCAGAGTGAGTGTGTCTGTAATTAAAATGTCACGAGTCCCGAGTGTGAGGCGGTCTTTAACTTCTCAGTTGTTCGTCTGTACAGGATTTAAAGTTAACGGTGTTCTTTTACCTTCATCTAACCTCCTTTATATCCTCCTGGAGACATCTCACACTCAGGAATGTGAGAACACACACATACCAGCCAATTACTCGCACAGGTGAGTAGACTTCATCACCAGGGCGGTGATGTAAGTCAGACCGACAGCGCTGAGACGGATACAAACAGCCAGATTGATCCGTGAACCGAGGCCTGGAAATATTTGGATTCCAATCAGGCGAGATCACGAAAACAAATCAGGATGAAAAACTGCACAAAGCTCCGTGTGTTTCTATAAGACTGAGAGCGAGTCCACACCTGCCTGCCTGCCTGCCTGCTCAGCTGCCAAACTGTGCCCTGAGATGAAACATGGAGTAAAACCGTGAGATCCTGGAGATCAACGCTGAGCCAACATTTCAGATTCTGTCTGCAGCTTCGTGTTGGAGCGACGAAGCATTAAGACACGAGCAACGTGAGACACCAGCGTTAAACATCCAGACGTGAAACTCTCACATGCACTTACTACCTACAAGTGTTTCCCAGTATTCAGGAGGGTAGTAATTCATCTTCCTTGGCTCACAGAACAAAGACAGAGCTGTTGTTTGTCAGTCAAGTTTAAGTCAGTCTTGTAACACATCGTCGATCATCTCAAATTATCCTCTAGAGATGATTTACACCTCTGGGAACACATACCAACATCTCAGTAATCACTTCCAGCCGAGACCTCCTACAAAACGAACACCATCATTTCTTGGTTCATTGCATTTCCTGGTTTCTGGTGAGTCTCAGCTTCACTGTAAATAGTAAGTCACAGAGATTTGTGGAAACTGAGGGTCTTGTAAGTTCTGGATCTTAACTTTGCTGAAATAACATCATGAGGTACTTGTTGAACCGAGGTGCAAAGGTGCGTTCAAGGACGTCAGGAATCTAAACGTTGATCGCCTTTTGCACCTCACATCAAGCCGCTTTGATAAAACAGATTGTTGGCAGGGCTTGCACACAGATATCTGTATTAAGAGTTATTGTGAACTGCATGCTTTTGCTCTCCACCCAGACTGCTCACCCTGAAGGGATTCCAACTCGCTCACCACACATCATCCCGAACATGTAGAATCTGTCAATAGAGATTAAGCTTTAGGAAGGCATCCTTCCTGTTGAATACCCGCAGGGCTCTAAACAATAAACACCGTGCCATGCCATGATAATCAGTGTTTGCAGGAGTTTTTAATCGGCTATGAAACAGACTTAGAGGAAGTGTTAATATCTACTTGTGAGACACAAAAGCAAAGGAGCATCAGGGATGACAATGATAGTTTCAAAGTAGGTATCTTTAAAGGTGACATATTCTGCTCTTTGTCATCAACATATATTGGTCTAAGAGGTCCCCAAAACATGTCTTTAAAGTTTATTGCTCATAAAAACACTTTGAAATCAGATTCTGGTCTGCCTGTAAACCCCTCTTTTTACAGCCCTGCTCAGAACAGGCTGTTTTCTGTGTCTGTGCCTTTAAATGAGAATGAGATCTCTGACCACGCCCCCTCAGGAAGTGGGTGTGGCCTCGGCTGTCCAGCACGTTGATCTAATGTTTACATGTTGGATGAATATACACGGCTGCTCACAGACCCGCGTTACTTCAACCCTCTGAATCTGATCCAGAATCTGATCCTGACGGAGAGGCGCCTGCAGCAGGACCTTTCTGAACCATTGGTCATAGATTTAGTGTTGCTTGTTGTTTTATTTATCAGTATGTCGACGTGTGTCTTGGTACACAGCTACGAACATGTAGCTATGTGGCTATGCTAACTAGCGCTAGCACTTATCCATGATAAATAAAAATCATCCACTAGATCTTCAAATCTGCAGACGTGGGGAGTCAAACCGACCTCTGCCAGAAAGGCAGCGGGAACTTTTCTGAAGGATTGGTCACAGATTCTGTGTTTCTTGTTGTTTTATTTTACAGGACAGCTGAAGAGAGACAGGGAATGTTGGGAGTAGAGAGCGGGGGAAGACATGCAGGACATGGTCGCGGCTGGGAGTCGAACCAGCGACCTCTGCGACGAGGACTTCAGCCTCTGTATGTGGGGCGCTTAGACCGCTAGGCCACCAGCATCCCCACCCCCTTTTTTTTTTAATGAACAACATCGTTCTTTTGAGACAAACCCTGACACCAGAAGAACACCTGAAAGCATCCCTGATATGAATAAAAACCCTTGATACCGTTTGGTGGAAACGCAGCTTCAGCTCTTCTAACTCTTAAAGATGTTCAGGGAGGAGGTCCTGTAAGGTTGTCTTTAACAGGAGTAAAACTCCCAAGTGTGTCAGTCAAATCTCACATTTTAGGAATGTGGCTGTAATCTCAGAGCCTCCAGTTTCACCTCACTGTAAAATACAAAGCCCCAAGCGTCATCCCACCATCCAATAACACCATCAGTGTGTGAGCTTGCAGACACTCGGCTAGTTAACTGAAACTGTCCTTATCTTTCCATCTCTGAACGTAAACTCTCTGAAATGGATGCCCCAGAGATAAAAAGAGGAGTGCAGGTTTACTACACCACAGGATCTTATGTAACTCCCTCTCACCACTTTCTGACAAGCCCCAACATAAAGCCTCGTCCTGTGTGTTACAGCGGAGTTAGAGGTGAGGTGTGTCATCAGACTGTTCAGGAGGGAACATCCTCTTACAGATGTTTCACCGCCAACAACATCCTGCAGGGTCAACAGGAGGTGCTGGAGACGCTGAGACGCTCAGCGCTGTGTCGGAGGGTTTTCAGCCTGAGCGGAGAGGTTGGAGTGATTTAAAGGGATTTAGAAATAAAGTGCTGTCAACAACTCGCACCGCCTGGAACAACGTCTGCAGGGAGCAGAGAGGGACAGAGAAACAGCTCCTGTAGGCCTCAGTCCTTCCTTTAGTCTAATTAATGAGAGATTCAATTTAAGCCACAACAATTAAAGGGTGAAATAAAAAGATACAAAGAAGGACAGCATGAATTTAAGAGTTCTTATGTGAGTTACTTAAGGCGTTTTTCAAGGGTAGTACTTCTCAAAGGTCCCGGGACTTTCAGGGGGCGGGGCCTGTAATGATGAACGTGTCTGATTGGTCTTCTTTTCAAAAGAAGAAGCTGTGATTCTCTTGATTTAGCAGCTTGTAACAGTAGTCTTCTCTCAGCCCACCGTGAATGCGTCTCTCCTCCCGGTGTTCCGGTTTTAAAAGTGACCCTGTAAACTGGAGACCTTCAGCTGAACGTGTCAGTGTTTGTGGAGTTTACACAGCTGTTGAAACACAGAGGGAGTTCCTGGGAATGCAAACTAGTTTAGTTTTTATTAAGATTTCTAAATATCCTCATCAGATATTTAATGATGGTCTAAAGACGTTTATGAGGGATGAATCCGGCTGAGAGTCTCCAGTTAACAGGGTCGCTGTTTAAACCAAAACACCGGCCGATCTCTGCCACGGCTTTTTGAGTTCAAAAGGATTTTAAAGCCGTGTTGAAACGTCACGTGTTGATTCATTCGTTGCTTTTTTCATGTTTTTAACCGCAGGCACAAAATTTTCAGTTTTTTTCCTGTTTTTCTGCTTTTGGAGCAAAATTTCAAATTTGAGGAAAATTAATTTTTTTGACAGGCACTGTCAATTTTTTTTTTCAAAAAAAATTTTGTCAATTTTTTTTTTCCAAAAATGTTTAGTCAATTTTTTTTTGTCAATTTTTTTTTTTTTGTCAAATTTTTTTTTTTTGTCAATTTTTTTTTTCAAAATTTTTTTTTCAAAATTTTTTTTTCAAAATTTTTTTGTCAAAATTTTTTTGTCAAAATTTTTTTTGTCAAAATTTTTTTGTCAAAATTTTTTTGTCAAAATTTTTTTCAAAAGGATTTTAAAGCCGTGTTGAAACGTCTTTGCTACTCGCGCTTATCTCCTCTCACGTGTTGATTCAGTGAATCCATCTGTGATGAAATATAGCACCATCTAAAACAGAGCCAGCTGAGTCTCTTCATGCTAACAGGCTAACTGCTGTGTTGCTCATAATGATACCTGCCTGTCCATCTGCTTCTATGGTGTCATCTGTGATGAATGGCATTCCTCTTTGTGTTACTGCCCTCTACTGGTCTGGTGGTGTAGTGCATTTACTTTTTCCTCCATACGTCACTGGCCTGATTTACACAATCTACCCGGGACTTCAGCTCGCTGTCAAAACGCAGACAACAAAGGGGGACCAGGAGCCTTTTAGTTTAGGGTTGAGTAGTTCTGGGGGCTAAATAACCCCAGAACTCTTGGCCGAAATGCACCTTTGGTCTACAGGTAAACAATAGAAATACATCTTAAGTCCTGCACCGCCATCAGGAGCCTGATATCTTCTGTTGCCATGAAACCTGAACTTTGAATTCAACACCAGTCTTAACTTTAATGAAAACTCCCCTCCCATCCAGAGACGAAGACAAATACTGAGACTTCTCAGCTCTGATGTTTGTGAAAGAAGTTCAGGCGAGAAAAAATGTCTCCTCTCTGGTGCAGACACGAGGACCTGTTCTGAGCACACATCAGATAAGAGTATCAAACGTTCTTCAGTTGAGTAATGAATTTAATTTCACATGCTTGAAGTGTATTCAAATGTGGGTTATCACATTAGGATGTTTCTCCTCCTTCTTAATATCTCTCAGTTTCCATTTTTAACCCTGTCTCAGTAACATTTCACCACCTCTCTCTCTCTGTCAGTCTGCTCTCCCTCGCTCATAGCTGTCGGTCCGCTCCGTGCCCACACTTGCTGAATACCACAGCTATAGCCTCACAGGCCTGTTCTTGGGCTGCTGCCTTGCTGCAGATCAGACCTTTAACAGCTGCCTGCCTGCCTACATGGCTGTCAGTCTGCAGATCTGGCTGCTCGTACGTCTGACGGTGTTGTTGCGTATGTCTGCTTTCCCTGAGCGCTTGTCTCTGCAGGTCAGCAGGTACTTACAGCTCACTTACTCACAAGCCTGTCAGACTCTACAGCTCAGCTCTTAAAGGAGGAGTCCGCTATTTTATCTGCAATCTGCAACTTAAGTGTTAAAACTGAAAAATGCAGTGACTTCCACTACAGAGTCATGTCTGTTTTTAATGCAGTGACTTCCACTACAGAGTCATGTCTGTTTCTAATGCAGTGACTTCCACTACAGAGTCATGTCTGTTTTAATGCAGTGACTTCCACTACAGAGTCATGTCTGTTTCTAATGCAGTGACTTCCACTACAGAGTCATGTCTGTTTTTAATGCAGTGACTTCCACTACAGAGTCATGTCTGTTTCTAATGCAGTGACTTCCACTACAGAGTCATGTCTGTTATTAATGCAGTGACTTCCACTACAGAGTCATGTCTGTTATTAATGCAGTGACTTCCACTACAGAGTCATGTCTGTTTTTAATGCAGTGATTTCCACTGCAGAGTCATGTCTGTTATTAATGCAGTGGCTTCCACTACAGAGTCATGTCTGTTTTTAATGCAGTGACTTCCACTACAGAGTCATGTCTGTTTTTAATGCAGTGGCTTCCACTACAGAGTCATGTCTGTTTTTAATGCAGTGACTTCCACTACAGAGCCATGTCTGTTTTTTTAATGCACTGACTTCCACTACAGAGTCATGTCTGTCTTTTAATGCAGTGACTTCCACTACAGAGTCATGTCTGTTAATTTAATGCAGTGACTTCCACTACAGAGTCATGTCTGTGTTTAATGCAGTGACTTCCACTACAGAGTCATGTCTGTTTTTAATGCAGTGACTTCCACTACAGAGTCATGTCTGTTTTTAATGCAGTGACTTCCACTACAGAGTTATGTCTGTTTTTAATGCAGTGACTTCCACTACAGAGTCATGTCTGTTTTTAATGCAGTGACTTCCACTACAGAGTCATGTCTGTTTTTAATGCAGTGACTTCTACTACAGAGTCATGTCTGTTTCTAATGCAGTGACTTCCACTACAGAGTCATGTCTGTTTTTAATGCAGTGACTTCCACTACAGAGTCATGTCTGTTTCTAATGCAGTGACTTCCACTACAGAGTCATGTCTGTTTTTAATGCAGTGGCTTGCAGCTTGATCCCTAACGAGGGAGCAAGTTAATTAAATACATATCCAACACAAACTTGATGCAGATTAAGTCTGTTTACATCAAAGAGTCAGGTGTTTAAATTGATTATATATACACAGGCTTCATACTTGATTGAAGAAGGAGGAAGAGGAGGAAGAGGAGGAAGAGGAAGAAGAGGA